>NW_010515491.1:0-38921 GCF_000687285.1 Phaethon lepturus
AACCTAGTGTTTCTGTGATTTCTGTGATTGCGTGGGGTGGTTGTGACCCAAGTGTGAAGAATGAACCGAAAGGCACCATGCAACGGCTGCTGGCAAACAGCACAACCACAGAAGTTGTCAAGCAGCCTCAGCAGCAGCAGTTCCCTTCGGATTTACTTTCTGGGGAGGAAGGTGAAGCTTTGATATGTACCATAGCCACATAAAGCCAGGAGACAGGTAACTAGAAACCTAAACCCACCTGAAACAGCCCCCAAGTCAGAGCACCTCCGAGGTCTGACCCAGCTCATCTTTTGGATTCTCGGGTTTGTGGGCATTTTCATCCAGTTTAAAACATTTGCATTTGGGATCGAAACAGCTTCACTTCGGTTTCCTAAGTAAAAAGAGAGTTGGATAAAACATGCACAGAAAACTGTCCTTACACATCTGACAAAAGATAAAAACTAAATGAATCCAAAGATTTATATCACTGCAGCAAGCTCTCTGTTGCACAGTGAACATCTGGGTTTATTGTTCCACATCACGTAATAAAAATATATTCTACTATTAATTTCAGATGAACGTTTTAAGAGTCCTTTAACAGAAAGAAAACCCTCCACATAGCCTCTGGTGAACATGGAGTCACAGGGCTGATATTCTTTGTGTTTTGCTGACAGTTCTGGATAAAATGGGGGAAAAATAAAATCAAAAAGGGGTTTGAGAACTTTTTGGCAAATGGAAAACTCAAAAGGCTTCTGCTTTGAGTTCAATAAAATATTTCACTGATTTGCAGCAGCGAATAAATAAGTCCTTCTCACCCATACGCAGCTTTGATATGATTTAACATGCTGGAAAGGCATTTCAAACTCATGGATTATTTCAGATTTCAGAAGTGATCGCTGCTGTTCGGAAACCCTTGCCAGGAAGCGTCTTCTCTGCGGCTGGGCGAGGCTGCTTTCACGTGCACCATGCAGAACACAGGCAAAAACTGGCACCAATGGAAACAGAAATGTTCCGGTATCACCTAATCTGCAATTTTCTCCCCCTAAAAATGTTCCAGCTGAAAAATATCCCCCATTGCTCTGAGCAGGCCAGCTACCCACTGGAAGTGCCTGTCCCTGGGCGAGAGGGGACCGGCCTCTGAGCGGAGGCGTCAGGAAAAGCCAAGGAAAAGCGCAAGAAAGGAGGGGAAGGTACGCAGTGACCTCCACGCTCTGCTCCTCAGAATAATGTGTGCAAACTTCTCTAGAGGAACAATGTCGAAGTATATAACATACCCCTGCCTGCCCCAGTGGCAGCCCAGGCTGACGAATACGCCTTTCTTTGTGTCTTTCGCTCTTCTTAAGAGACTAATGAGAAAATTTTCCCGCGATTGCCTCAGTTACACACACGCTCGCTCTCTCCACACCGAGCAGCTAATGGTAAGAAGATTTAATAGCGTGATGTCACTTTAATGTGAAGAGCATAAATAAAGCTCTTATAACTCTGTAATTACGTCTGCATTGCACCTATTAACCATTCATCTGCATACAAGGCTCTGCACAGTGACAGGGTGATTTCAAAGGTTTTTCCATACTAGAAACTAAAATCTTGGTTAGGAAGTGGGGAGGAAGGGAGGTTTGATACTCTGCCTCCAGACCCGCACATCTCTTGTGTATCAAGTACACAGCGATGCTACACTTACAACTGCCTGGTGTCTGGCATTTTGTTCTGGGAAATAAGAAATCAAAGGTCCCATCTACTCCCACTGTCCGTGGCACCACTGGGCAGGCAAGACTGATCTCTCCGATGCCAAAGCGTGGGCAACGCCGCAGATCAGCTTCGGTGCTGGACGCGCAGGGAGCTCAGCCAGCTCCTCGCGGGAGCGCTCTGAGCTCAGTAACAACCTCTGCATCTTCACCAAAGCAAAGTAAGGTCAGTCACTTAGAGCAAATAAAAGCCGCGTGTATGTGATGGGTTTAATTCCGAGTATTATTCCAACAGTACGAGTATTGCTGGCGCCTGCTGCCCTCAGCACATTGTGTAGATCAGCTAGAGCGATGTGAGTGTGCTAAAAGCTCTTCCTAAGTTTCTTTGTTGTTAAAGCCGAGCGGACGAATGGTGTTTTGTTGGCCCAGGGATCTCGATTTTCACACTGGTTTCATTCGGTGTCAGAGAGAAAACAAACCCCAAAACGCTGACGTTCTGATTGCAGCGTGTCAAGCCTGAAAGCTGACTTTTTGATGATGTAATACGTTATCAGCTGCCAGGCAAAAATGATCATTCAAAATGAAAAGCGATGTAGAAAGGAGAAAGTGAGATGTTGTATTTAAAAATAACAGCATTTTGACTTTGTCTGAACTTTGTTCCAGTTCTCCACAACAAAATTCTAGGGGAATCAGGATAAATCTGGAAAACATTTTCATGTCAACAAGGGCTAAGCGAACACGATCTGTCAGAGTTCCTCTGAGCCAGCTCTGTAGGTTTATTTTATTTAAAGGTCGTTAAGGCTTGAATACGAATCACGCTCCTGCAAGCAAAAGGGGAACGCAGCCTTTGGTCTTTCGGGATAATTACGCTGCATGATGTATAGCAGGATGGAAAACTCTCCTTCACAGCTCCCTTCTGCAGGAAAAAGGCCCTCCTCTTGCTGCTGGGAGGCTTCTGCTGAGCTTCTGCGACGCAACAGCTGTTCACATCCACCGCTGCCGCAGGAAATTGCGGATTGTAGTTAAGAAGAGCGGCTGTCAATGATTTGCGTAGCACAAGAGCTTATAACCCGGAGGATAACTTTGCCATTCACGATACACCGTCTTCTGAAATGGCTTTTGAGCTCTTACTGATGTGCAAAATGCCCTGTGACTGTGCAGGCTCGGCTGCTTCCCCGGCTTCTCTGTGCATCGGCACCGGAGCACGGTCCTCACTGTGCCCGTCCCCATCTGCAGTGAGACGAAGTTTAAGCGCGCGCCTCTGTGTACGGAGGATTTCTGACCAGCCCTGGAGTCTTAAGATGTGGTTAAACTAGTGTAAATTAGGATAACCCCACCAGCTTCTCTAAAGGAAAAGAGAGACCGGAGTAAGTGATGAAAACAGAGACGTATTGATGGAAGATACAGATGATGATGCTTACAATTTTCATTTCAAAACCTTGGGTTTGAAAGGGTAAGCAAAGCAAATGAGACTAAAACCCATGCAGAAGCTGCAGCAAACAGTGAATTACACCAAAGCTTGTGATGATTAGTAAACAACTGGGACCAATGTTCCATGTTAACTAGCGCCACTGAAGCTAGATGCAACTAATTTCCAGCACCAGGAAAAGGGGAGATGGAAAAAAGTGGGATTCTAAGCACACAGCCTACAAAATTAAACTAAGAATTAATTTCATCCATTATAACTGATTGTTGTAAATTAAAACTAGAGGAAAATAATTGGTAGCATGTAGCTTTTAGTGTTTGATACAGATTAGGGGAATTAGATTTTTTTATTAGGAACACTAAACTCATCTGCCATGCTCTTGTGTCTTTAACAATATGCATTTTTCCTGATTACAGCATACAGCCTATTGTCACAGTGGGGTTTGCGGCCACGAGCTTTTCCTTCATTAAGACCTAAATCCTCAGCCATTCCTGCAATCTAGGTAGCTGAGCCGGGTTTTGAACGAGTTCCCCAGTGAGCAGGACAAGAGAGGGGTTTTCTGTTCCCGGGGCATCGGCAGAGCAGTATCGTTATTTCAGCCGTGCTCCCTCCAAGCTGGGGCCAACAGGATACCTGCTCCGCTGCTGGAGATGTTCAGCATCTCCAAGGTCCGTCCAATAGCCAGGAGAACAATTGCCTTTCGTGTAGAGAGGAGGGAGAGATCTTTGAACCTTATTTTCTGCAGTGGGGACTACTGGCAAGTTGGGATAATCACGTTGGTCTCCTCTAATTGCTTCTGCTCGGTACCACGCAGCAGTCCCAGAAAGACCTTTGTGTGAGCTAAGTTTGGTGGGGATCCATCCTGTTGATTCAGCTTCCCTCTTCAAAAAATCCTTTGGGTCTGATTCCTCTTGTTAATTTACTATAACGCAGCAGCCATCCCCCTGAAGCGGTGTAAGCGATGCTGGGCTAGAGCATGGTTCCATGCAACGCCAGCAGCCCCCGTTCCGGGGCTGCTTCTCCATCTGCTCTGGTCCTTTCGCGTTCTGGATCAGCAGGGCCTGTAAAGAAGTCAGTGTTGGTCCCACAAAGCTTGTTGCTACGTCTTGAAAAATCAGGACTGGTAAAGCAGCGCTTGGCAGGAGTGCAGAACTGGTCTCCCGCTGTGCAGCTCCGGGCACAGCATCCCCCCCAGGGCTGTGGCTCCCTGTGCTGTGTTTTTATCCACATTCCTTCGTATTTTACAGGTATTTAAAAATTTGGAGAATGAAGCGGTCACCCTAGTTCAGAAAAAGGCCAGAGTCTTAGGGGTTAAACTGCCTTCTTCTCTATCTGAAGGTATTTTCTCACAAAGGTGAAAAGCATTCGAAAGGCCCAGCTTTGTGCTCTAGCAGATTTTAGGAAGTGGCAGGAAATTAAGTTATATGCTAGCTGTTCCGATTTTCTGAGAGGTTATTTTTATGCATTTATTTAATTAATTCCTTTGGCTTACATAAGGATTATAAGATTTTGCATGTCTGCAGCACTCCTTTTCTCAAGAAACTCAGAAACATTTTGTAGAAACAGAAATAGTCCTCGCGGCTGCCCCCGTGCAAAGACAGAGCATCGACGCAACCACTTAACACCAAACAAGAGCATGCGGTACTTTCCTAAGACTGTAAGTAAAGGCCACCGCCACTAATTAAAACTGCAGGGAGGACTGAGGAGAGCTAAACCGAGATTATTTGAGCTGGAAATGTGCCCTGGCATTAAGTTTTACACCTTGATGTTTTTTGCAGAGGGTGCTCTGGGATGCTGGGTGAGCGCATGAGTTCAAGGAGTCTGTTTCCCACCTGAGAGGTAGCACCTTTAGGAAGGCAAAATCCTTCTTACCTTGCCAGGGAAGCCACCAGCAGAGAGCTGACGGAGAGGGAGGAGTGCCACCTACTGAATCATCAACACTTGGCTCGCTTTTGAACATCTCTGCGCAAACTAAAATAGAAACTTCTTGTTTTGTAGTTGGAAATATAAAGGAAAGGGAAAAAATTGGCGGGGGGAAGAAGTAACCTAAAAAAAGGAATTTGCTGAATGGCACTTTGTGCCAGCGTTGTGTTTATAAATAGCCGAAGTGACACTGCTCTTTGCAAGATGAATTTCTGAATATTTCTGATCAGCAAAGAGTTCGAGCTGCAAATAACAATAAATGTGGGGAAATGTATATAAATAAAAGGCATTAAAAACCCTTTCTGTGTGGGATCAGCGTCACATCTTGAAGCTCACATCAAAGGGACTCAATTAGCGGACACATTTTCTAATTACATGTTCTAATTTACAACAAATCTGGGTTTCTAATGAAGCCTTGATTATTGATCCAGATGGTAAGGATCGGACCCAGTATTCTGCAGCATGCAGAAGCACACTGTAAGTGCCAAGAAGACGACTTGACGCTCAAGATCCAGCTTCATCTCTTGTTTGCCCAAACACCTTCATTTCTTCCAGTTCCCTAGGAATTTCCCCAAGCAGTGCCTTTGCCTGAACGTACCTGAGTGAGCAACTGGTGAAAGCAGATGCAGGTAACTGCTACTGCAGAATGAAACAGCAACTAAGCCACCCCCCCGGCCAGTCAATCCATCAACTATTCGTTATTTCCCCTTTACAATCTTGATTTGCACATGCAGAGAGGGGGAACGGTACTTTCTTGTAACATAACCCATAGGCGGTCGCCCAGGCATTATTTTTAATTACAGAAAATGTTCCCTGTAAACTTCCCATGGGTATTACGTGTAGTTTTTAGTATTAATCACTCAAAATGAGACGAACATACCGCCGAAGGGTTTATTTCCTAGCTGGCTGCTGGGACGCAGCTGAGAGGGAAGCAGAGCCATGCCCAGGGGAAAATGGCTGGGGAGCCAGCACAAACCCAGCAACACCTAGATCTCACGCGCGTCTCCAAAAGCAGGGACTGAGAGGGAGCGGAGGAACGGAAGCTAACCACAAACCATGCTTTTTACCCTACGTCACGCTGTGGCCCCGGATCTGTGTTTAGTAGCAATGGCAGCTGAAACTCCTCCCTGCAGTGCGTGGCATAAGAGGGAAACCCTCGGTTTTCCAGCTGAGCTGATAAAAATGGGGATGAACATCTCTTGGCTGAAAGATACTGTCTCTCTTCCTCTTTGCAACATAAACACCTGATGGATTCAATCGGTGTGCCATCTGGATGCTCCCAGCAAGATCAGGGTACCGCTGCCCGCTTCTAAGCCCCTCTGAGAGACTGCTTCTGCCCTGAAGATCTTTCAGTCCAAGCAGACGTGACAAATCGTTGGAGAAAGAGGGGATTGAGGTTTGGAGAGAGCACAGATATCCTGGCTGTGTGTGACAACAGCAAGAAAATCTATTTCCCTTCCATCCTGATGCAAAGAAAAGAAAATCTTTCCTTCTAGGGCTTTTCTTCCTTTCTTTTTCTTTAAGATGCTATTATGGTACTAACTCAGCCTTGCTCCATTCTTCATGGCTGGATAGCTGTATGCTATCTTGGATCTAACTCTTGAATCCCATTAGCTTTTAAACCCGCTAAATCAAAAATTCATCTCACAGCTCAACCTCCCCAGCACATCACCAGGGCTTACAGACCCACTCCAGGTCTCCGTCCTTGGAGCTGGCCCCATGCTTCAGCTGCCCTTCGTTCACAGCCAGGACAGCCCCTCAGGCTTCCCAGCGGTCTTCCCAAAATACCAATGTTATAGCTGTGCTTTTTTTTTAAAAAAGATACTCTACTGACCTGTGACAAAACCCCAGAGGAACAGATGGCATTGACAGAAGAGATACGCTTTTATTTACAGATGAGTCCAGGAGCTCTGGATTGAGGCAGAAGTGAAAAACCCCTGCAACACCTTTCTTCTGATGTCCTAACCACTCCAAGAGCCTTTTTGGCTTTTGTTACTGTCTTTTAATAACATGGTCCTAAAAAGTATAGCAAGCTGTGATAAACTTGAACAGAATTAAACTGGAAGTGAGAAATACCTGAGCGTATCTTTTGTTGAATCATATTCTTTCGTATTGCTGCAGTCCTATGCATAAATAGACAACTTACTCTAAAGGAACGTGTTGTCTAATATTGCTGCCTGGCTTGAAAACAGCTCCGAGGGAAATTTCTCTCCAGCATCAGATCTAGTTGGACTGAACTAATAATAAAAAAAAATGTCAGCGTAGGATTAATTTTAAATTTAAGCAGCTAGTCTAACATGGACTCCTATCCTCTCATTCTTCATTCCCCTCTAAGACAGGATACATTTCTAAGGCAGGTGGATCAGGCTGTGCTTGTTTCTTTCTACAGTCTATAAAGGGCTTAGGCTAGATACTTAACTTCTGAAGGCTGCAGTTAAGTAGGATGAAGTGCCTGCTGCATAAAGCTTCAGAAAATAAAGGTCAAGTAAAAAGAACCTGCAAATGTTGTTGAGCATCATGATTTTGAAACAAATCCCAGGACTTCCTAGAACCTTGGTTTAACTTTTGCAAGCTGAATGACATTTATACGCCTTTGCCAGCAAGGTATTTCCCTTGACCTAACAATTGTTCCCTCTTCTCCCATGATCTGAAATCTAAGTTCTGTTCAGTGAGCCAGTGCCATACCTTACCCTGACAGTCAGACTGAGACTTCTGCCACTTTGGCAATGAAGAAATTATTGAATGACCACTAACTGGAAATCCTACAAGCCCTTGGTGGATTAATGGAGATTAATGGAGAAAGAAGAGATCGGAGAGATCAGACATTCACTTGCTTTAATGCAGCGGCTGAGGTCTCTAAGTAGCTGGACTGTCCACTCTTAAACACAGTGTAGTAGCTTTTAGAGAAGATTTTGATTTATTTATTTGTTTTGCAGATAATGATTACTATTTAAAGATAAAAGACTCCAAAGAAAAGTAATACTAGCATAGGATAAGAGCAGCCAATTTAGATGGACGCCTAACGCACTCCAGCCTGTCCTAGCGTGATTGAGATCAGTTTGATACCTCTCCCCTTGCCAGGGGATTTCCGAGAGCAGAAAGCTCTGGCTCAGGATGTGCACTAAGGTCTGTCTTCATTTCTTTTAGCGGTAAAGGCAGAGCCAGTGTGATAGACCACTGAGAACAAGTGATGCAGCAGGGCATGGTGGGACCACCCAGCATAGGGCAGCTAGGCATGGCTGAAATATGGCTGGACCACCCAAGGGACGGCAGTGCTGCAGACATCATCCTGCTCTCTTTCCAGCTTCCCAGATGGGATCTGGAGGCTGGCCTGAGCCCAAACTGAGTGATTAAGTGCCGCTGACAAAAGAAACTCCATGTACAATATTGAACTTTATTTATTACCCTAATTGTTTTTTACGCTAAGATGGAGTCACTGCTGGGAAATACATCTTGGAGCAGGATCCAGGCTACCCCAATTGATAAAATTAGTATTCACAAATACAGGGAAAAAATGCACCTTGCAACAGTTTCCAGGCGGGTTTACAGCTGGTGAGAGATGGAGAGCGGAAGCAGAGGCCAGCACAAGGTAGGACAGGAGGAGAACGTAGGCTGGGAGGGCAGCAGAAGCGGGTCAGATGGTGGGTCCTGTCTCTGGCTCTTCCCTTCCTGTGTCTGGGTTTCTTTTTCCACTCTTTCTCAGTCCGCTGAAACCGTAAGGGTTTGGATCCCCTTGTGCTCTGTGCCTGGGCACCAGCTGGCCTGACTAGGGACCAACCTAGCCAGGGAGCTCCAGGTGGGATATCTGAGATGGGATGTTCTCTGAGGAACAGGATGGGTGCGTGGGTGCAAGTGCGGCTGGTCCTCCAGACACAGCTCCCACCCACCAGAGCTTTAGCTCACTTCTCCCTGGCCCGACCTGGCTCAGGTGTTTCGGGGTGGAAGGCCAACACAAGCGCTAATTAGTGCCAACTGTGGGGCAGCTTTTCATCTTCCAGGAGCTGGGCCGAGACCATAAACTAATTTTCCTTAGGTCTTTGTCCAGCTGCTGACAGGGCTTGGATTTAAACCTAGGGAATTAGATTTGAAAAGCTCCATATCTCATTAATAATCTCTCGAGCCATTAAGTGCACTCAATAGAGATTTTACCACTATTTTTTTGCCATTGCAGAAGCGAATTACATGACCTTCCTTCCAGCCCTGGGGGTAATGGTACAAGTTGCTTTTCTTGCAGTTAAGGAAACAGCCATGTATCCCATGCCAAGGGCATCATTTAAAAAACAATTATTGGACAGTAGATGAGAAACCTTTTTTATCTTTGGCCTTGACTGCATTTCAAAACTGATACCTTTTTTCTCCCATCGTTTCATTTACATCTCAAAATAACTGCCTTCTAAATGCAACAGATTGCTGGAGTTCTAGAGGTAATCTGCCTTTCAGAAGCTGGTCAGACTCACTGGATGAGACCTGGGCACAGTGAACTCCATGATAAAGTACAGAAATACTTCAGCAAAGCTCATGCTGAAAATCTCTCTGCAGAGAAGCTGGTAGTGACATGTGGATATCATTATTACAGTGACATGAAACCCCACAATATTCTTTTCGTCACCCCCGATCAATAGCAAATAGATCCCCCAAATCAAACTAGCTTTTCCCTTTATTCTGGAATATTTTATTCTGGAATTACTGTTCTGGTCTATTTTGATGACCTTCATTTTGGTTTGTCACAGTGAAGCAAAAAGTTTGACTTCAGCTTTGCCTGCCCAGCTCAAGAGACTTCTGGTTCATGTGGTTTGCATCTCCATTTTGAAGACCACCACAGTGATCCTGTGATACTGGTGTACCAGTAGTGTCACACAGCCTGCAAGCCAGAGGACAGGGAGAGGTAGGTGTTTAAATCCCATACAAAGAATCATTTGAGAGTTACAACACTTAATTTCAAACCTTTTTTACTCTGTTTTTTACTTCTATTTTGTGCAAAAATAGAAAATGTAGGACGAGAAAGGAAGAGAAAGACTATGGAAGACGGATAAAGTATGCGTGAGAGTAGAGGGAGATGTGGACATTTTCCAACATTTACCACTTCTGTGTGATTTCGCAAGTTTGCCATAAACAAAAAGATTAACAAAAGCTGGTGCAATCAACAAAATAGCCTGAAACGCCCACATGGATTAACCTTTTGATTTCTTGTGCAATTGTAACAAAAGAAACTCTTTTTGTCTGGAGTTTTGTAGTCCTTAATAAATCTTACATTAGAAAAAAACCCCAAAAATAAAACAACCCAAAAAAACGAGAAATCATGCGCTACGTCTCATTTGCCCCAATGATAGCCTGTCTCCTTGAGATCTAATGGGAAACTTAATGACCCCCGAATTTTACTCCTGCACAAAGTACTCCTGAAGGACCTGGTAAGTGTTCAGAAATGATGAAGCTCAGACAATCTTGGCCAAACCTCTTGACATGGATTACATTAAAGTCAGTTAGGAAATCATGGGTGAGAAGACTTTGCTAACTCCAGTGAGCAAAACAGT
Organism: Phaethon lepturus; assembly: GCF_000687285.1. Lineage (NCBI taxonomy): Eukaryota > Metazoa > Chordata > Aves > Phaethontiformes > Phaethontidae > Phaethon > Phaethon lepturus. Next base: position 10,545 of record NW_010515491.1, read on the forward strand.
TAACCCTCGTCTGTCCTGTCTGGGTTCCTTCCTGATCCCACAATGGTCTGACTCAGCAACATGCCAGGTATTTTCCTGATCGAGGCTGGATATTCTCCCCTTGCCCTGACAGTGTCAAGCATGGCAGTCAAGAGGCAGGACTGAACCCGTAGGGTCAACATTTGAGAAAGGAGCCAGAAACCCAAAATGTTGGTGCAATCTGTCAAATCCTCGCAAGACAAGAAGTTGCCCATGTGCTCTGTGAGATCCAAGTCCCAAGGAGAAAGACAGAAGTGCCAGTCTCCAGGCCGACACCGACCAGTACTGTCACCTCAGGACAGTTACTGCTCCTTCATGGCCCAATTTATGCCCTCAATAACATGGAAATAATTCCTCCTCTGTGAATGCTTTAAGCATAGGAAGAATTTACTAAGGGGGAAAGACCTTATGAAAAGAGGAAAGGAACGTCTAGGAGATCTCAAATTTTCCCTAAGCTAGCACTTCCTCACCTATGTTTTCCCTCCTAAGTTTTATCCCATTCCTATTCTCTGCCTAAGGGAAATCTGGACACCCAGCTCAGATACAAGTGTCCACACTGTAGACATAGACATCTGGTTATAGCTCCTGCCTGAGCACAGGTGTCCTTCCATCTATATCCTGCAGTTGCCAGATATATTCTGAGCTGAGGACAAGCTCAAGTTTAGGCCTAACACAGACTACAGATACATGTAATCTCCGTGTCTTTTATCCCTAAAGGAAGAAAAAGTAACAACAGTTCATACTTTCTAAGGCTGCTGAGGAAAAACCCCTGGTCCTGTAGACAAAATGTTCAGATTTTACTGATCATCTCAAGAGAAAGTTGTGAGAAATCGACTATTCTCCAGCCTTCTGAATACCACAAGCTTCTAAAGTTCAGTAGCTAATAAAACCGTATCGTATTGTCTTGTTTAGTAAGTTGCTGCTGCGCCAGACCTCTGCAGAATTACAGGAGTCAGTGATAAATCTTGCCCAAATAATGATATCTCCATCAGCATAAATTCAAACAAAATATTTAATCTCTTTTCCCTTCCTGGAAAAACAAAAACCCCGAAGTGAGAGCTACGACCCGTACGACAGAAAAAAAAAATTCAGCTAATACGCATGCACTGGCCACCTCCTCTCTCCAGCTGTGCCGCTGCAGGACTGACAAGGACAGAGATGGCCCAAATGACAGATTCCCTTGATAGCACAAGCTCTTGTAATAAAATGAAGAAAAGGGAAATAAATCTCTCTATTCATTTTTAAAACTGTTTCCCCTCCCTCTCCATGAGCTGTGTGAGACAAATTGAAGCTAAGGCAGATACTCACTCAATGGGCCTTCGCAGCCACGTTGCCATACATCACAGCCCGTCAATGCCACGTACAGCCCTGCACGGCGAGGGACTAACGGACGCTTTCACTGTCTGTGCCTTGGCTGGGGCCCACCGCAGCCTTACACCTCGCCCCAAGAGTCTTCAGCCGGTAAAAAATGTGGTTCCTCCTCCCGTCAGCAGCAATGCTCATCTGATGGAGTTGAGCCCCGAGTCAGCGCTGCTACGAGCCCGTGAGGTTATCTCCACGAGCGCACAGGGCTGGCCCGAGGCCAGCCCCAACCAGCCAAAGCCACGGGCACTCTCCTGCCCACCTCTGTGCGGCAGCTCGCACGAAAACCACCCAGCTCCTGAGGAGTGCGAAGTGCTGAGAAGGATGTCGTCCAAGGAAGCGGTGTGCAAGGCCTGCAAACCCAGCGACGGCCCTAACACGTTGTTCCAGCTCATGGCACTGAGCTAACCCAGATTGCTGCTGCCATGACTAAGACGAGCTGGGCCGTTTGCACGCAGCAGCTCAGGTTAAGCATCTTTGTACTCCTGTCTGGTGTAAGCATATCCTAAAAGCTCCTTGCTGTAGTCCTAAAACCAGAATGGCATCAGAGGTTTTCCACCCTAGCACACACTTCAGACTCTCTAAAGATGACAGAATCACAGAATCACTAAGGTTGGAAAAGACCTGTAAGATCATCAAGTTCAACCATCAACCCAACACCCTCAAGCCCACTAAACCATGTCCGGAAGTGCCACCTCTACACATTTTTTGAACACTTCCAGTGATGGTGACTCCACCACCTCCCTGGGCAGCCTGTGCCAGTGCTTGACCACTCTCTCAGTAAAGAAATTTTTACTAATCTCCAACCTAAACCTCCCCTGGTGCAACTTGAGGCCATCTCCTCTCGTCCTATCGCTGGTTACTTGGGAGAAGAGACCAACACCCACCTCACCACAACCCCCAAAGATACACCAGTCCCAGAGATATGCCTTGAATGTGCAACCTAGCACACACCAAAAAAAGATTAACTGAGTAATGCAAAGAGAAACTTCTGCTCTATGCCACTGATGCAGATGGTTGTGAATGCTGTTCAGGGGACCAAAGTAAAATGCTCCATCATCTATATCACAGCTAGCTTTGCCGGGAAATGTGTCGATTGTACAGCTGCAGTTGATTATGATATGACCTAATTTTCCTTCTCTTCTTTAATTGCTCACTTTTAAGAGGTGGCAATAAAAGTTGAATGCAGTTTATTGCATAAATTGTCTGTTGTGGGCTAAATCGAATGCTAACTGCTTATCTCTCACTGGAAAGAAAGTATATTCTGGTGAAACTTGTGGACAGTGTAGGATCTTGCTTACGTTGTTTCCAAGTGACTAATAATGCGTATATTGCCACACTGCACATTTTTTCAGAAAGCTGCTGGTGCTGGTGCCTCAGGTTGGAAAAGAAAAAACCAATACTCCCATGCAAAAGACGACTGCTTTTTTTTCTCGGTAAGCAGAGCAACACCAATAAAATAAAGTGTTAAGTTGCAGAGATGAATATAAATAGCTCCAGATAAGACTGAGGCAATAGCTTTCCTTCCAGCTGTCACACAGCCAAGCCAATTGCATCTGAAGAACCTGTGACTACGTATGTTATAATTTGATGGAAAATAATACTGTGACCTATTACGGACAGGAAAGCTGAAGGTCTCATAGGTCACCAAACAAATGTGAGGCAGAGCTATGGATATAATCATTTAAGACCCGAAAGTGAAAGTAATGGATGAACACTGGATTTCAATTATCCTTAGATAATTCAAATTACTTTCAATAGATAGCTGACCTACTAAAAACTGCCTGGTCTCTACTCTTGCATTTGCTGGCCAATTCAGATAATGACTATTTGATCCCATTCTTCTTCTTTTTTCACGGAACAGTAAAATTGTTAATAGCAGTGAAGGGTTTCTTTTTGAGCTGAACTTGCAGTAACCTGCTGTTCAACATCTCCCCGTGTTAAATTCAGTTGTTACAGCCCTGACATTTGCAACTTGATAAGTTAAGGTTGTATTGGTGGCATTTTCTCTGAGAACAAGCGGCTCATTTACAGCATGGGCTGAAGGAAACAGCTGGATGTTTTTCTTCAGGACTAACTTGTATACTCATTTTCGATCATCTTGTTGGCTATTTTAAAATTAACCTTGTGCAAGCTCAAAGAAGAAGGAAAGAGAAAAAAGGTTTAATTGCATGACTAATGAACACTAGGGATACAGCCAGGATCCACACACCTGCTGTGTTACATACCATTTCTGGAATTTAGTATAATTATTACGTTATTGCTATCATTTGTATCATGTTAAGATACAGGAGTTCTACTCATGCACGAAAATCCTGCTGTGCCAGGCGAGATACCAATGTACAACAAAAAAATATCTGCAATCTAAAAGGCAAAGGGTGGCTTTACTGTACTCGGATTGCTCGCTCGAAAGTTAAACATCTAATCTCCTCCTGCAGACCCGGCTCTCTACTGTCGGTGCAGGCAGAGGGACGCTTCCGGAGGGCGACCGCTCCTGCCTAAATCGGACACCGACCTCGGAACCAGGCGGGCACCAGCATCACACTACTGCCAGAGAGCAAAGCTCGCAGGAGGTCAGATTAGATGATTAACAGCTGAAGTGCTCTGAGATAAATTTCCCTCTCCCTTCACAGTCTAAGGGATGTCACCATCAACATTACAGCACCTAGTAGGTATTCTTGATATGCATATACCGTGTGTTCAAGCAACAACATGGACAAAATGATGGAGAAAGAGAACATTCATGGCTGGGCAGGGAGCCAAAAATACAGGTGTCTGGATTTAGTCCATGTAATCTATTTGAGATTAAGTTTGGAGCACAGTTGCCCAACGTTCTCTTTGTAGTCAATGGATATAGACAGATACTTCCAGAGGGTGACTCAGACCAGGTGATTGGCAGGCTGACCTCATCTCTGGAGGCATCCCTCAATTAAATGCCTAAAACCTCATTTGATGAACGCCCATGCAGTGAACTCTTTCCTGGAATTGGGCAGACTTCACAGAAATTTAAGCAGATATATCTGATTTAACCATTGCGGTACCTCTCTGTGTAGGTACGTCCCAGAGGAAATCCAGACAGTGGAACTGAGGCCACTCATCATCTTGTTCAAAAGTCTATATCTGAAAGCAGCAATGTGAATCTCTTCCTCTACATGCCTATTTTTATCCACTGCCTGTAAACGGGCCCCGGGACTCCATGGTGGCTAGCTCAACTGCAGATATTCATACTGCTGGTATCTCATGTCAGTTAACCCCAGTCAAGTAAATCCTTGCCACGCAAGATGCTAAATTCCAAATTAAATTCTCTAAACTCTTCCACAGTCTTGCCTAAATTCTCACAGCAGTTTAACCTCCATCAGTAAGGTTTTCCAGATGTCACACTGATGGTGTTGGGTATACACACAACGACAAAATCAGAACAACATCCAATCATCCTGAGATCTTCCCCACAGCCAGAAAAGTTGGCGTTCTTTCTGCCTGTGGGGTTTCTCAAGTACTCGATTTTCCCTGTACATTGTGCAATGAGCTCAGGTGCACAGTTATGAACAGGAGACTACCCACAGCCACTTTGCCCAGCCACTTTGCCCTGTATTCCCCGGCTGCACGGGGAGCACACACCTGCGCCGGAGCCGGAGCATCCTAGCACATTATAAAGCTGAACATTTAGGAATGAGAAGATGGGATGCACCTGCTGATGACTCCTCCAGCTACGTCCCAGCTACTCTGCTACTACATCTGCTACTCTGGTAAATGTCCCAACAATTTGCTAACAGACGATTGATTCAAGCTGTTTACAGAGTCAAGGGAGATGTATGGAGACAAGATGCGACTTTGCTGACTTTATTCATCACTCCTAATTGCTAAGCAAATGATGAGTGGAAAAATGTCCTCAATATTCATTCTCTCTTGTGAGCAACTGGTTTACTAAAGTTACAGATTTTATTTGCTGAGGGAAGGGGAGGTGATGAGAGGTGAAGACTCAAATTTAAGGAAACACTGAGGCTGGAACATTGTTATAGTCTATTGTCAATGCTGAAAGTGTAGCACTAAAGCTCACAGTCAAGCCAGAGCTAGTTTTAGACCAGGCACATCAGTTTTCATAAAAAAGGCTTCACAGAGTGAAATAAATTCATTTATAAATACCAAAAAGTTCCCGCATTTTGCAGCTTGTATTAACATGTGGATTAATATAATTGCATTGCTACTAATCTCAATGCTTGCATGCTTAATGAGACACCTGACAAGCTTTTCAATTACAGACATTACATTAAGTTGCAAAGTCCCAGAGTTTGCTTTATCCTTGACCTTGGTTATCCCATTTAACAATATTTTGAGGGGAAACAGGCTGTGAATCAAAGATGTAGCCAGACTGGCTATATGACTTCAGTATGTCTTTACCATGCAGCTCAAATTAGCGATGAAGACTTGAATTGGGTCTTCAGCCAGACCAGACTGACAAAGTTCATACGGAGCCGCGGAGCAGACACGTGTTACTGCATTAAGTGAACAAGCACAGAAAAGAAAACCCCACTCACATTAAAATCACATAAAAAGGAACGTTGCAGCAGATCCTTCTGGAATTACTACAGAAGGTCTGAACTTTTGCCCATCAGGGTTATTGCTAGAACAAAAACTAGTGTTACCATTACCAATAAGGCAAGGAAAGTTTTTATGTGTGTATGTACCTGCTGTGTGGAAGAGGGGCAAGACTTAATAGTACCCGAGCATGTTTTCCCCTGAAATTAAATGGAATCATTAGAAGCCATCAAAAAATTTGGGTCATCACATCAAAAAAACCCCTGGTCCCTTTTGCAGCACAGCAGGTTTGAATGGGGACTTTCTGGAGCACTTGATCCCAGCACCTGCAAGCCAGCTACTGGGTACAAGCCCACCCAGACAGCACCCACTTTCCAAATCCAAAGCACAAATGCAGCTTGATGTTGAAAGGAAGTCACGCTTTAATTAACCAGTTCTAACTATACTACAAATTGTTCTAAAATTTCATGTAATAGTTTAAAAAACAGAACACAAGTATACGCTCTCAGTTGCTGAGTTTGTGAGCGTCTGGTGCCTTTTGAAAGATTATTAACAGTACCATTTTCTCCTGATCATCTCTTCACTAAGTACAGGACCTTCCAGGCTTATATTGGTTAATATTAATAGGGGAGTTTTGTGTTAATTGACTAAGAAAAAGATTAATGAAATTAGTCTTGTAAGAGAGAAAATGATTCTCAGTGCTTCCACTGGGGATACCTTCTACATGGCTGCATCCATTAAGTTATGTATAATTTTATTTAGCAATCCACTGACTCTGCAAATACTTCCAGAATCCACCTGAAAACCTGCGTGGATTTTTTTACACGGACCCTGTAACGTTACTTCCGGTACAACTCCAGGTAATTTACATTACAATGTATTAAATTAAATTAAGATTTATACATCACAATGTAAATTATGATTTATACATTACAATTAATACATTACAATGTATTAATTAAATTACAATGGTAATTTCCTTTTCATGCCTCAGAAGTAACAGCTCATGCATTTCCTCTGCATTCTTGTTGCAAAAGTAAGTACATATAAGCAGCAGAGGAGGCTTCAGACGTTCCTGACTTCATGACACAAGGATGCAGCGAAATAACAAGTGAAAAAGAGCAGGAAAAGGGATACAGGCAGGGATTTGGCTGAACTAAGGCTTTAGGTACCCGAGCTCTGCTCCTTGGCTTCCCATTGCCCTCTTACACCACCCAGGGCAAATCTGCACGTCCGTCTCCCCTTACACTTCTCCTTTACTAGCGCACGACCGGTCGGGGATAAGGTCTATCATTTGCAGAGGGTGAGGGGGTGATCGACTTTCCATTACGGAAAAAAAATAACATGCCTGTGCCCATAAATTGGTCAGGGTGGGAAATAACAGCACAACAGAGATACCTGAGCATTCATCTTGCAGGGAATCTGAGATAAGCAGCAGATTAAGAGGAATCGGGTAATAGCACAGTTGCGTGCAGCGAGGCACGGCTTAGCAGAACGCGTGGCCGACGCTGCCAGAGCCCTGGGGAGGGCTCAGTCAGTCCCGTTCCCAAAATACGCTACTTCTGGGGGAAGCGCAGCCAACGCCACCCCAGGGAGCAGCTCCTCTGGCTGCTACCCCTCACGTACTCATTCCCAGTCCAGCTGTGGGGTAGCTTTTGGCAGACGCTCCGATCACGGCTTCGCTGCCCGCCTCTGGTTACAGCAAAGCCCCTTGGGCACCCATGGGAGCGCACACGCGCCTGCGCACAAACCACCTCTGACAGCAAGACAAACTCTTCACCCTGGCAGCCGGTCTTCCTCCGAGGATGCTGGATTTGGGTCAGGTCCATTTTCATTTCTCAGCCTCTTAGCGATTTCTGTGGGTACGTCACTCCTCCCCGCAGAGCCAGATGCCCTGCGGGCAGCTCCAGAGCCTTTCTCTGGGTCGCACCTAGAGCCTCAAGCCACGTACATCAGCACGGCAGAGAGCAACAGGGCAGCTCCTCCGGCCTGGGAGAGGGTGCAGGACTCTGCCGTGACACATCCGTCTGCATCTTTTCTGAGGAGGAGGGAGAGGAATCCCAGCTGGAAAGATTTTGTTGATTTTACCTTTTTTTGGGTGACCTTTAGAAAGCGCACTGTTCATTTCATATTTTTACAGAGCAATTAAATGGGAGGAAACGTAAGTCTTTCACAGCTCAGTGACCTCAGGAACCGGTTCTATCTGAGCTGTCAGGAGACACATCGCTCTCACCGGCCTATTCTGCCGTGTTTAAAGAGGATATTTAACAGCTATTTACATTTCATATGGAGCCCGCTCAGAGCTGGTTGTTTCCAGGTTGCATTGGTCACATACTCTCCATAAATAAATTAATCTTTGAGATTTTTATTCGGAGTATTTAAACCTAAGACAGCTAGTAAGAAGCACAGTGTTCTGAGGAGGTAGATTATTCTCAGATCCTAGAGAAAAATATCTTGTCCTGTAACACTGGAGCCCAGTCCTCACCCTCCTGCTGCGGCGCGAGAGTGGAAGTGCCCCCACGCTCCAGGTGACCACGTTCCAGCATTAACTGGTGTCCCTGCTCATTGCAGCGGGGTTGGACTAGATGACCTTAAAAGGTCCCTTCCAACCCAAACCAGTGCTTTCAGAGCTTTCACAGAGTTTTTTGGGGTTTTTTTTTTGAGGCACACCAGCTAGAATAAATGTTGACTGATCTTACTTAGGGTCTCAGCTGATCTTGAGCTGGGATGGAGGAGAAATTCTCATCACCTCAACGACACACGATTGCAAAATTACTCATGCCCCCCTTTCTCTAAAATTTCCACTCTATGTTAAATTCTTAGTTAAAAAAAAAACAAACCCATCCTCACCCAGAAGACAGAAAATCACAGGTCTATTCCAAGCTGGTGAAAGCCAAACTAAAGACAGATCACTGCTCATTTAACCCTCATATTCATAAAAAGTGGTAAAGAGAGAAGAGGCTTTCAACCTTAAAAATTAGATTTAAGAGGTGAGTTTTACCCTCTCACAGCTCTGTGAAATATTCACAGCAAAATCAGCAAACCTTGCAAGAAGCAGCTTTTGCATCTCTCATTGGATTTTGTACAAAAAGTACTGTGAGGTTTCTCAGATTTTCTTTGGCTAAAGGAGGATTCTTTTCAAGCCAGCTCTCTCAAGTACTGGATGAAATACTCTCCTCATTCGAGTCCGCTGGACTAAGTCCTTCATCTCCTGTGTGACTTCTGCTGCTCTGGGTTCGAACTGAACATTCAGAGGAAACGCCCCATGTATAACGGTACTTCAATGCCTTCTAGGACTTAGACTTGAAACAGCCGGCTGAACATGAGCCGGCAGTGTGCCCAGGTGGCCAAGGTGGCCAACAGCGTCCTGGCCTGGATCAGCAATGGTGTGGCCAGCAGGAGCAGGGCAGGGATCGTGCCCCTGGACTGGGCACTGGGGGGGCTGCACCTCAAATCCTGTGTTCAGAGTTGGGCCCCTCACTCCAAGAAGGACGTTGAGGTGCTGGAGTGTGTCCAGAGAAGGGCAACGGAGCTGGGGAGGGGTCTGGAGCACAAGTCTGATGAGGAGCGTCTGAGGGAACTGGGGGTGTTCAGTCTGGAGAAGAGGAGGCTGAGGGGAGCCCTCATCGCTCTCTGCAACCACCTGAAAGGGGGTTGTGGTGAGGTGGGGGCTGGTCTCTTCTCCCAAGTCACGAGCAATAGAACAAGATGAAACGGCCTCAAGTTGTGCCAGGAGAGGTTTAGACTAGATATTAGGAAAAATTTCTTCATCCCAAGGGTTGTCAAGCGTTGGAACGAGCTGCCTAGGGAAGTGGTTGAGTCACCATCCCTGGGGGTATTTAAAAGGCATGCAGCTGTGGTGCTTTGGGACATGGTTGAGTAGTGGCCTTGGCAGTGCTGGGTTAACGGTTGGACTCCATGATCTTAAGGTTCTTTTCCAACCTAAGTGATTCTATGATTCCCAAGGGAACCAAGTGCTTTGCAACATGGCATAAGCTTTTTGTAAAGTCCATCTGCTCTTCCCCCCACCTCAAACCTCTTCTTCTGAGGTGGACATCCCTCCACTCAAAGAAAAGCAGGAGGAACATCTCTCTACTGGTAGCAGTTACATATAAGGCACACCGAGCTCTTCAGGTGCAAGCTGCCCCTCTGTTGACTCTTCCTTGGTTGCCTGAGCTTCTGTTGTGATCATCAAAATATGTCAAGTCCCCTGACAACAATCTAATCTTATTCCCAGATGCATCAACTCAAGCACTCTCTTTTGCAGGAGAATGTTTCTTCCCAGAAAAAGCAATTTTATTGCAGCTGCAGTATCAAGCTGTTGCCTCTGATATTAGTGCTGAGCTTCTCAGGAACTTTCTCAGCTAGAACGTTTCTGTTCTGGCAGATCATATCAGAGAAGTGGGAAAATATGATGCCTATATGGCCCTGCCTTGGCTATTATGAATAGACGCGGATATGGAGAGAAAACAAAAGGTGAAGGTACAAACAAACAAAACATATAGCAATAGGCTGTGGTTTTTGTGGATGGGACAGATAAAGAAGAGTCTCCTGACTCCACAGAGGCCAGGGCACAGTCTCATGGTCCACCCTTCCCCCTGCCTATTTTTTCTCCCCCTTGAGCTAGCGATATATTTTCCAGACAGCCAGCAATGTCTCTGCTTTATGGAGAATAAGATGATCGGACAGAGTGAATGCGGCATTAGTGGTAAGGAGACAGGGGCAAGAGACTGAGCAAAATGCAGAAATGACTTGAAAACCTAAGGGGAGGGAAGCCAGTGACAGAAATTCCTGCCTGTTAAACACAATCAATGGCCTGTTGGTATCAATCACTGCTGAGCTCTGTGCACTGACTGATGATTCCTCCCTGTCTGCAGCAAAGATAAATGGGAACGAGCAGGGAAAGGCTTGGCCGCTACACAGGAGGCAAAGGAGGGCTCCTCCAGGCTGGGAGAAATCAAAGCACCACTGCTCTGAGATGGCTCATGAGATTGAGATATCATTTATTAGATACTTTCTTAATTAATTTTTTGAAAATAATATAGATGATTGCTGGAAAGAGCCTATTTGTCAAAACTGGTCCCCTTTTGCGGGAACATACCCATTTCAGTGAAAGCTCCAAGCCGAGCATTTCCTGAGGTCCGGGAAGGACTTCGATTGACCAGTGGCAAATGCAGGCTCCCCAATAGCCCTATCCTGGCATTTTCCCCAGGAGTAGTCGTAGTCCAGGTTGAAAACCTCTTATTTGCATGAGAACTCCCCCAGCAAGAACATATAGAATACCCCAGAACAAGATACCTAAATCTGACTTATTAGCAATGTGTCATTTTGTATTGAAAAATACATTTTCATCAGTGCATGTCTGAACCTGAAGCTGTAAGGCAAGTGAAACATCTGCTTGTTTACTCAAAAAAAACCCCAAACCCTAAACCAAGAACAGATCTCCGATTCGAAAACATTAAAGAAAGCGTCAGAGGTCTTCGTTTCCCTAACGGTGCAAAACAAGAGAAAAAAATTTACTTCTTTCCCTCCTTTATCCACACTCTTTGATTCATTTGAGTTTCTGGTGACAGTTGGGAATCCCCCCGAGGTGCCTACACATCAAACAAACCAGAACCTAAAATAAAAGACAGTTTTCTTGCTTCAAGTCTCTTGTGGGACCCTGGTTCAAACCCTCTTTCTTTCAAGCCAAATAAACACCTAACGCTGGAGCACTAGGCACTCAAACACCGTAATTTCCCCGTGCTGCCCAATATGAGAGATTGATCTCCAGATCAGACTCACAGACCTGTCCTGACTGAGGTTCGCGGCAAATCCTGCCTCCAGGATTTGGGTGCGTACTTAGCACAAGTAGGAGCTAATTTCTCTGCTTCAGATGTAAAGCCTCCAATGATTTCCTGAAGGTAGATTTCTAACCTTCTCCGTCTAAAGCAAAATACTGACCCATTTTCTCCTGGAGACAAACAGCCGCGATGGGATGGAGATGTCTGTTAAACAGGGTTAGGTATGAGCCGAGTTGTGTTTTGAAGGATGTAAAATTTAGATTTTGTCCCCTCGGCAGTGCAAAAATCTCTTTGTGGCTCTGACTCAGTCACTTGAGGCCATGCTTCCCCCTAGGACTGACATCTCTCTGAAAGACTTCATGGCTAAATTCCTAGTAACAGATAAGAAGGATGTCTATGAGATGGCTAAACATAAGAACGATGGAGCCTGGGTAAGAATTTAGATTTCACCACAACGTAATGTCTGGAGTTCAAATCAATGGCTAGAAAGAACAGAGAAATACAGACATCTTGCAGTGAATAAAACAAACAAATCTAGGATAATTCTTCCTAATCACTTCAGAGCGAGCAGCTCTGATTGCAAGTGCATCTCCAGTTAAAGAACAGGCTGGCTGGCCCTCGCTGCCGGCACCGGCGCAGCTCCTCTGCGCCGCTGGGACGCGCAGCCCCCGGGGCGGCTGGCTGGGCACAAGAGGCACAACGCTGCCTTGCAGCTCCCTTCGGCAAAGGGAGCCGCTGCTTGCTAAATAGAGTTTGCCTCACTCCAGAGCAGAACTGGAGAAGAGTTAACAGCATCTGTATCGACAGAGGGAAATGTCAGGCTGCAACAGACGCCCAAGAAATCCCGTCACCCGGCTCGGCCCCACCGCAGCACGCTGAGCGCAGACGTCCCTGCTGACGGCCCCACCTCCAAGCCCCCCGTCCCACGCACCCAGTGAGCAAAAATCCCTTTGCATTTCCCCCTGTCCCGCTGCTCCTAAAACACCACCCGGCCACCCCGTCTCCCCCAGGGACCACGGTGGTTTATGAATTAAGCGCTGCGATTGCAGTCCATTACCCTGACGAAACAGATTCCCAGACCTTCAGAAACTGTCACTTCTGTGGATGCCACATGAGGATGACTGACATTTAACAATTTTCTCCGAGTAAAATTGCCCGTTCCTCCCCAGAATGAACCTGCAATTTTTTCAGAGCAGAGGCCACGTAGTTCAGGTGTTTTGATTCAAAAGCGAGGACAAAATTGTTTACTCTGCTGTGGAGAAGCAGAGCATGGCAGAAGATGCTCTGATGACAGGCTGTCCCTTTTGCAACAGAGGTTATAACTTGTTTTTAATCAGTGTTTGCCCTCTTTTCTTTTCTTGTTTCATTTTTAGCTGCTCAAGGCAAAAGCTAAAGTCAATTTACTGTACATATAGATTACCTGCTGTTTCAGTGCTGCACAGGGTAACCGATGGGAAAGGTCTCAGGCGGTGATGAAAGGAGGTGGCAGAGAGGATTACCGGTAACAGCAGCTCATGCCGGGTTACAGAGTAGGCGCAAGAGGCGGGTCTCACCTACCTGAGGCCCACGGCAAGCATTGCACGCAGGTCTTTATGCATTGAGACAAAGTCTGTGACTTCACCGAGGTTCTTCACCTGAGTAATGGGAATCTGCGGGCTGGGACTCGCCTAACTCTCTCCATCTCGAAACCTTTGCCAAGTTGTTGGAAATGGTGCAATGAGCTTTCAGTGATAAAAGCTCCAGAAGCTGGTTTTGAATCTCCCACGGCTCTTGGGTCATCTGAAGGCAGGACCTTGTTTTGTGGACTCCCGCTGTATCCCCACATTTCTCTGCTTGTTCCACCTCCTTCCAGGGAATTCCTCTCCCCTGCACTGGGTATGTCAGCATTTCCTTGGAACAGGGCAGTGCTGTGACCACAGGTACCTCCGGCTAATTATGCTAAGGGCTCTGTACCAGTAATCTCCCTTAATACACACTAATACTGCCGCAACAAGATCCTGATTAATCAGATGCTGCACCCAATTCCTGGCTGGTGCTGGGGCAAGAGGGATCACATTTATCAGCAGACTGATCTTTCCTGGGACCTTTAAAACTGCTGGACATTATATTCTACTGTGGCCTGTTCTCCACATGGGCAGCAATGGGGAAGATCCTTTTGCTTGCCCACATCTAGCTCCTTTGCAAGAAGCACGTAGGAGCTGCTGAGACGCCTGCATGCTCTGATATCACACGCTACAGCTCTGCTGCTGGGTTTGCTGTAGGCAGCCCACTGTTTCCAGCAAAGGCTGACATGCCAGAGAAAGGTTTCCACAGGTCTGAAGAAACAAAGGGGCTCTGAAGTCCCCGTGAGCTGCCTACATTCAAAAGCTTTCAGATAAAAAAAAAAAAGGAAAAAAGCAAAAAAGGAATAAACATGAACTCAATGCCTCCTTTGTTGAATTCACGCACCTCTGCAATGGATTTCAGCCTCTCAGACTGCAGCTCACTGAACGTTTTCCAGCAGAAGAGCTGGGTACTGGATTTCAGCCTCCAGGCTCGCCTTTCCCAGGTCCCTTCTGCCTGCTTAGAAGTGGCCCCAGGAACCCCAAGGACCCACCAATCGCTTTGCCGGGGCACTCCTGCTCGATACGCGAGCTCTCTGCGACGCTGCCCAGGCTACGCGGGGCCCGAGGCGGCGGGATGCTCCCCGGGGCAGCGCAGCGCGGCCGAGCTCTCCCAGGCTGAGATAAATAGGTGATAAATAGGGATGCTCAGAGGGACGGAGGCGGCAGGAGGTCCTTGGAACCGACTGCGGCAAGTCCACCCAGGCTGATAGTTCTATGTGAAGTTAATAGGGAGCCAGTGGACTAGCGTGAGCGGGAGAGCAACGTGCCCACGTTTCTCAAGCATGGCGAGAAGCCAGCAAGCAGGCTCCCACCCCTCCTGCTGCCTGGGGAACTGCCCCCAGGGGAGTCTATGGAGCAGCTGTTTGTACCAGACCAGGCATGAGGAGGTGAAGGTATTTCAGAGCTGTGTGTGCAAAGAACAGCAGCAGCTTCCCTTGGCTTTTTCCATTTCTCCCCAGATTTATCCAGGCTCCTGCAAGCCACCCCTGTGACATTGCTCTCCCCTTGCTAACAGCCCCTGCAAAACTGCAGTTGAGCTCTACAGCCTGAGCCTCACTCCCCAGACCTTAGCTAGACACCCGCTACATACACCCATTTTCTTGTTTGCCTTTTGTTTTCAGTATTTGCCCACATTTTCTCCAACTCCCTTGCCCCACCTGAGAAGCAATGCCCCTCTGCCCACACAAGACAGAATCCACAAAACTAACCAGTAGCTGCTGCAAGCTACAGAGCTGCGTGCAGCGTTTTAATAATCCCCGTCAATGGGAATTTCCTTCCTTTCCCTCTCTCACTAACACTCCCCTGTTTTTTTTTTTAAGTAAGTTTGTACTGCTGGAGCCTCAGCCAGCAGACGTGAGCAGCAGCGAAGTCAGAGGAACGGAGCCAGTTTGCACCCGTGATGAATTTGGCCTCGTATGCGGATCAGGCGCTCCAGCATGTCACCCGTGGCAAAGCATCAAGCGGTTGGGAGGAGGATGAAGCAGCACCTCAGTTGAATTCACAATTCTCTGGCTTTATCCATGATCTTCTCCTGCTTTTCCCCTTCCTCGCTGAAGCGCTGGCAAATTTTGCCCAGCTCACGTCCCAGCACCTCACCCTCGCCCCCGATCGCTCCCCAGCTCCTGCATTTCTCTGTTGCCCGTTCAGCCGCTGTCCCCATAGTCATTAGGGCTGGAAGGAGCTGGTGCGAGATGCTAAGACCGGGCACGGGGCTTGCAAGATGTCACAGTGCCATCTTCAGACAGGAGGGCAGCAACCGCAATCGGGATATTCTTAAGTACAAAGAGGAGGGGAAAAAGAACCAAAAAACGAAAGCCCACCCAAATCCAGATCTTCGCAGAGAGAACACACAACCTGAGGTTGGGAAAACATCTGCAGTCCGAGTCATGGGAATCAAACGGCACAGCTTGTCACACGCTCCTGCCACCCACGGACCTCAACGCGCGCAGCAAAGAACACCTGATTAACCTCTGCGCAGCCCCAGGAAGACGGAAAGTCTTTGCTCTGTGCTAAAGCTTGGAGATTATGAGATTCTACTGTATTAAACAGCTAAGAGGTTTTATGAAAAGGAAAATCAGATTCTCTCTCTCCTCTACGATTCTGCATGCTGGGGTGGAGTGTTGTAATGCACATTTTAATGCCTTCCTCATCCCCCCCCTTCCAGCAAGCCGAATAACGTTGACTTATCCTAACAGCTTACTCTGTAGTAGCAAATAAAACAGGCCAGAGACCTCTCTCCCTGTGTGCCCCGAGATCATGCAGAACCGCACAGCCTCTGCCCACAGTCTTCCACCACCCCATTATCCATGTTCCCTTGGGAACAGCTTCCGCTGCCTCCTGAATGAGGCTTTGGCATTTTCTGGGGGAGGTAAGTGATGGCAGGGAGCAATGAAGGCGTTTAGAGAACTGGAGGTACTTGGACAAGTGCTTGGGTCCACACCCCATTTAATTCAGTAGCACATTAGTAACAAGCAATAACAACAGTACTTCAATCCCACAGGTAAATATACGGAGCTTCTCAGAGCATTAACCAGGTGGGTTTTGGTGCCAACACAGTTTCAGACATTGGTTCTGCTGAAAACCAGGGTCTTTAAGAAGTCTTTTTCTAGTAACGCTGGCTATTTGGGCCAATTTTCGGTAATTTTAGTAATTTTGGCCTCCTTGCACATGTCACTGCTGACATTAAGTCTCTTCGGAGCACAGGAGACAGCAGCCCAGCCCGCACCGCAAAGCTTTAGAGAGGAAAAAGCAAATGGACCTCAGCATTTCACTGGACTGCTAAAACTTATCCCACACGGCTTCCGAGGAATCTATACATCACAGCCTCCGAGCAAAACTGCCCGCTACAAAACGCATCTGAAGACGGTGGATTTAGTGAGCCAAGGAAGGGATTTCTGCGACAGCTATGAAAAGTGGAACCTTTTTCAGTAGCAAAGTCAGGAATGCTGGATCCTCCAGGAAAGGTATTATCCTTGCCTGGTTTTGGGCATTTTAAAGTTCAATTTTTAAGACTGAGCTAGTTAACATGTTTCTCTTTGTAGTTAGTGGAGAGAAATAAGAATGGCTAGAGGGTAATTCTTCTGACCTGTTGTTAACACTTATCTTAACAAGAGAGGAACAGCCCTCTGGAGAGGCCTGTCTAGCCTAGGATGACTACTTCAAGCTCTGAAGTCCAACTTGTAGACAAATCCCATCTGAAGTGCTGGACTGATGGGAGCCTGCTACCCAAGCACGTTGCCTTGCTCTAGGCACCACGTGCAGAGCTGGCTGACAGGACTGCCCTCCCAGCCCCACCAAGCCATCAGCAACCACCCACCCCTTTGTCAGGCTGGTTTCCTGATAATTCCGTGAGCTGAAACTGCTTTGGATGGAAACTGTGCAAGAAGGAAATGTGTTGGCAGGGTGGGACAACAGCACCCATCAGTAGATCAGCTTAGACTTGCACAGAGACACAACCTCAGGAATAACAGAGCGCTCAGGCTGGGAAAGCTGCCCAGTATCGGCCAGACAATCAATTGCAGGTCTAAGACCTGACCTCATTTTGCCCAACCGCAAAGCCCAGATGTCTGGTAACACAAAGAGCCACCCACCAAGAGCTTCCAGTCAGTATTGAAGCCAACCTCCCGAATTCCCAGTTTGGCAGGGAAGGTATGACACAGCAAGAAACTGGATCTTTGAGTTACATATAACTCAAAGCCCTTCACTCCCTATCCCCTGAGCCAGCTCAAAGACCTAGACTTACTCCTTCAAAAGCTCCTTGGAACACTTTTTTTTTTTTTTTTTTTAATTAATACAAACTCTACCCAATTGAATCTGATGCCTTGAAAACAGTTTAGAGAGAAGAAAAGAAAAAGCAACAAGCCAGGCTGCAGTTCTGTGCTTATCTGTGCTGCTCCTGGGGAGTATGTGTGAACCTCATCCCCAGACCAGGGGACAAGGCGGGCACGAGCCTGAGCTCTCCCTACACCATGCCGGGTGGGTGGCAGCCAGTGGGGCCAGAAGCACACAGAGACAGGCACCTCCTCAAACCCCATGCCGGCTGCAGCCTGCAACCTCTGGCCCCAGTCCTTACCTGTACACCCACGCATGCATCCAGCCCACAGGCACATCTCTCGCCGGTGCCCCCAGCCTCAATAAACAGCACAAAGCTGTGCACATACATAGGCACCTCGCTCACCATTCTGTTGCAACAGATAAACTGTCCCAGCTCTGGCAAATGAGAATAATGAAGAAGCAATCCCAAACACCTGATTGGAAAAACTCGCCTCCATCTTTATTCTGCCACCATGGCAACTTTTAACAGCCTTAATTGCTTCCTATTTTAACACCTGAGGAAGAAAACCTTTGTGATCTTCTACCACTTTATTATTAACAACCATTAAAACAAAAATTAAATGCAGACAAGCACAATTTTATGTGTGTGTACATTTGCAGCTTACATTTTACCTGTAATCCCTGTGTATATATCTTAGCTACTCTTTCAGGAACTGTCAAAAGGTTTGTAAGAAATACCTGATCATTTGCTTGCTCATGGCTCTACCCTTCCCAGGCTCTCTTGTTACAGGTCAAACTGGAATAAACACTTCTGCAGACCACACACAAGCCAGCAAGGAACAGCCAACACCGAGATCTCTCTGCTGGCACAATTCCTCTCCTGGAAATTCAACCGTAGAGAATCGCTCTACGTGCACACCTGCACATGCATTCACAGGTGGGGAGTACCACAGCACAGAATTTGTCCCCGATTTCATCCTGCCCATCATGTAGTCACCAACAGGCTGTGGTCAAATCCTTCCCACTTCCAACTGCAGTTGTGGTCTGAGTGGCCAAACTGGTATGGTTTGCGCCAAGGCCATGTCCACACTGGGGAAAAACTGGTTGTATCTTGTCCCACCTGGCAGATGACCTGGTAGAACATAAGGGTGTTTGGACAGGCAGCGGAGGGGTGCCAGCTCACAGCCCAGAGCTTTACACGATGCCTAATGGACTGCTGTAACACTCTGGGGGATGGAGTCAAGGGCAGCACCGGCAGCATAGTTCAGCTGGGAAGTCCATGGCATTGCACAGGGTATGAAATTGGTCCAAGGTGATCTGAAGGTCAAATCCATCCTCATGGCACCTCCCCTACCATGAAACAATTAATCTCAGGCTGGAGCAGACCTGTCTCTCATCCTTTTCCTTGACAGCAGCTCATTTCTGAATCTTGGCAAAGCTCTTGTCTCTTCCCCAAGAACCTAGAGCAATAAAGCCAGTGACCTCCTTGCTGCAAAACTCTCACCTGCATGAATAACAATAAAAATATACAATATTTTACAATCTGCTCCCTATTCATTAGGACTTGCTGAATATAATAAAGCTGCCACTGGACCAGCCACTCTTGCAGCTCTCAACTCATGCTGAAAAATATAATTATATTGCAGTGAGGTTTGTAAACAGCCCCAGCCTTGTTTATTATAAGCCTCTCTTTAAAATCAACTCAGATTAATTTTATATGCAACTTGAACTGCTGCTGCTAATTTTAGCTAATGTGCTTGATACATTTCTTTTCTGTGCCTGCATGAAAGGTAGAAAGGCAGGTTTCAGGAAGGTGTCCGAGTCCCTGTACACACTGGGCCCCAGTGTGAGGGCTTGGAGGGCTGGGGTGAAACACAGATGACCAGAGCTCCCCATTGCCAGCACTGAGCCACAGCCTGTCACCCGAGGGTGCTCCCCATTCCTCAGTAAGGCTCTTTTTGGTGCAGTGCTCCTAAAAGGGTACATCTTCAGCTGTGGTGAACTAACCTGGGCTCATATCCCCATGAATGCCTGGGGAGGTCACTGCCCTGCCAAGGCTGGAGATGACGACAATGGAGCAGCAGATAAGCATAAGAAAAGGGTCAAATGTCCGAGGCACACACCGCCGGCATGAAGGCAAAGCTGCAAAGTCCGTTTGCCCAAGGTCAGAACCGAAGTTCCACGTTTCTTACATCTTGTCTGTACCTGGGCCACAAGGTTTTGCTTCATTGTCCCCTAGAAGCTTAAGCCTCTGCAGTTCTCTTTAGTTTCCAGAAAGGATGGCTTCACACACAGATGCAGTTCCCCTCAACTGGGAGGTCTGTTCGATTTTCTCCCTGCCATAGGTTTGCTGCAGTGTGTGGGAGACTCTTTGGTCTGATTCAATCCCAACATTTTTGCGCCTGTAGTTCATACCCAGCTCTGCCCTTTCCTCTTGGTTCAGACCCAATTCAGGATCACAGGATGCAAAAGTGATTACAATAAACAAAGGGAAGGTGGGCACTGAATACATAAGTGGATTTGCATTTCTCCTTAAGCATAAGACCTTTTATTTCTTAAAAATAGTGAAAGAGGGAAAAAGGAAGATTAAGTGAATTTAGCAAGAAGTTGGTCAATCCTTTAATACCAGGAGGTCAGAGCCATCCCACATGGATAGCCAGTTTGCTTTCAATTTCTCCTTGGTAGGTTGCTGCTTTGAAAAAAACCTCATTTCAAGACACAGAGTCAGGTCAAGGAAGTCACAGCTCCTAATTATGTGAAACGAAGTGGGACATAGTGGATTTGAAGCAATCTTGGCTGTAAGCATCTGTGGGAAAGTTTTCCAAAGCTGCCTTCAAAGTGGGGGCTGGATTGTATCTAACCTAAGGGGGCTTAAGGATGGCTGCGAGATGAAACAGAGAAATCTTCTTTCCCTCCACCCATCAAGGGCAAAACCTGCTCCAGCCTTTAGATGTTTGTCTCAGAGAAGCAGAAATTCAAGGACCTTGTTCTGCAGCATCACGTAGCTCTCAACATGACAAAAGATTCCTACAGGGCAGCATTTCCCAGAATTTTGAAATAATTATTTCTTTTACATCTCATCTGCCTTCCTCATCACCAGACTCCGATGATCAATCTACTAGGGAGAGATGGAAAGACTTCCACAGGGAACCTGGCAGCAGGTGGATTTCTCCCCACACCTTCCTGAATTATCCTTCTAAAGCAGATGCTGCTCCACCCCAGGTCACATCTTCGTCACAACTGGTAGCTCAGGCTCTGCGCTTCCTACTAACTCCTTGAACAAAGTGATGCCAGGCTCACAGTACTTGGAAACAGCCATCTGTCTCAGATGCTCCCTCCCATCTCCAAACTCCAAGGGCTTTTTGTGTCTCCATTTAAAAAAATTATGCTCCTGGCCAAGAGACTCCCTACAGAAGCAGCGCCATATTTTCGGGGAGGAGGCAGTTAGGGGGCTAAAAAGAAAGAGAGAGCTTTAAGGAAAGGCAAAGCAAGAGTTTTTTTTCACTAGACAGACTTTGGTCTCCCTTCCCTTCACTTGTAGCATTGGGTTCAAGAGGAAGTACCCTTGTTTCTGTAGTACATAAGACAATTTAGTTTTTAAATAGACCCAACACCGCTAAGAAAAAGAATAGTGGAAGAAATAATCAGCTGGACTTGACAGATTTGCCTGTAAGAACAGAAAGAAGAGAGAAGACTTCCAGCTCTGGGGAAGGCTTTGGATCTAACCAGGTTGCTGGGTCAGAAGACACAGAAAAAGTCTTCCTTGCCTGGAGAGCTTTAGCAGCAGGCCAGGAAAGGGTTCTTATGCCTGGACTCTGCAATTTAGACCTTTCTTCCTCTCCCTAAAAAAGGAGCCCAGGTGCAGCTCCTCTGAGGTCCTCAGCCCCTGACATTCCTGCCCTCCATGACTTCTTCAGGTCTTCCTTACTAAGAGAATGTTATTCTCCATCAGCAACAAATATAATTTAAGAGGGAAGAACACATGGAGCATTTGCAGTTACTGTGGGAAAGGTGTTCCATGCTCGCTCTTTATCTTATTACCAAGAAAGTGCAGACCAGCAGCTTGCTAATGGATTATATAAGTAGCTTTTCCTTATTCAAACACACAGACTTACATTCCACATGCTGGCAAATAGCTATCTTTTAAAAGCAATGAGCAGGTTTTGCATGTTTCACAGCCAGAACTTCAGCTGCAGATACAGGCAGAATATTGTTAGGAAGCGAGAAATTACAGCCTTTGTTGTGTTTGTTTAGGTGTGGAAGTGGGAGCTGTAATGCCTCCCATCAGAAGTTCCCCTCAGTCATCTGCAGAGAGTTACCACCCAGTCTGGGATGATCCTGGCTTTTTGGTTAAATGTTGTTAATTAAGCAGAATCTGGCCATATCATTGATCAAATGGGTAAGTTTTATGGTAAACAGAAGCCTGTGACAAGATTATGAAGAGTTTTAAACAGAGACTTTCCCAGCTCTTTTGGTGCATGGAAATATCTGAAATTTCATCTTTATGAGAGGTTAAAAAACCCCATGGTTTAGGGGCCTCTGTTCGTAAAAACATGGTTATGCTTCTCAATCAATAAGAAATAAGCTTAGAATCGAATGCTTCAAAAAACTGTGACCTTCTGCTTTTAGAGATTTTAAAGCACAGTAATATATATTTGTGCTTATACAAAGTTTTCCTCTGCAGTTGCTTAGACCAGAAATGCTAACGCTTCATTTTGCTTTTACAAGAAACTTTAAACTCCAAAAATCAAGAAAACACCCTTAAGCGATTTAAAATAGAACTTGACAGCACCTAAAAACAACCTTTACCCGAAGTCTCCCATCCAACCTGCATCCAATCTCTTTTCCATCAGCTAGAGCATCCTAGATAAGGAAAGTGTTCACAAACCACGTGTAGACAAGCTTTTAAGCACCTTAAAAATTTAAATGAATTAGAGGTGTAAATTTAAAGTAGTTACTCAAATTGCATTAAGGCCCCTCATAGGCACTTTCTTGTTCAGAATTAGAACAGCACTGATTTGATTTAGTTTAACTGATGCTGAATCTGAAGATACACTGAATTAGACCACTCTGAAGAGAGTGCCTACACTGGGATTTAACGCAATCTAACCTGATCCCAAAGCAGGTAATTCAGGCCACCCGTAATGGACTTGCCTTGAGCCATGGCCTTGGGTGCCAGAAGCTGAAGGCAGCTTCATCCGGACAGCGTCATGCAAACAAACGGTGCCGTGAACCCAAAATCCTCGGTCAGCCTTGCCGTTTGACCAAGCGTAGTCCGCACGTCCAGCCTGCGAAGAAACTTCATTTAGTGCTCGCCAAAATCCCACGTTCTTTGGCACTTCTGGGTTACATTCTCCTCCAGGCATCGCAGTTGCAGTTCATTGCTGCATCTCCCAGCTGCCAACGCCTTCTCAGGCTTGTGCTGCGCTCACTGTCCTGCCTCTTCCTGAGCAAGCCTCACTTCAAATTAGCAGTTTGCAGTAAAACTGCCCAGAAGCCCCTAATAATGAGTAAGTGGATTAGCGCTGAGGCACTCCTCAACAACAAATCTTGCATGAAGCGATGCTGTTTTATGCCACAGGTTCACCCTGCATGTGGTTATGGTATTTGTCTTCCTCTCCTGGGGCCAGGTGAAAAAGTCTCTCTGGGTAACACGTAGTGTGCCGAGAAGGGCTGTGGAGCAGCATCAGTAATCTTTAGTCCTGATAAGGAACACTGCAAGAAAGTCCAAAAGTTTTTCTTTAACAGGTTTATGGGTAATAAATGAGGTCAGGAGTGGCTGCAATCACTTGCAAAGTTGGGCTAAAACAGGATGAAAATATATATTAAATATCTTTTATTTTATATAGTGATGAAACATCGGGTGAGACATCAGCACAAGGCAGGTGTTGGATCCTAACTGCTTAACATTGATATTCAAATATCAAAGATAATTACCAAATTTCAGAAGAAAAAACTCCAAGTACCATTTAACACCGCTGCGGAGAAGCCCCCTCCCGCAGCAGCCTCGCTGCAGCCCCGTCTCTGCCCTCTTGCGCGACGGGAGGTGGTTGTCATCTCCCCACAGAAGAGCTCTAAAGTCGCCGCTGGATAAAGACACCCTCAGCCATAACACGACGGGCTCTGCCAACTTGCTGTCCCCAAAACTGCCAATCAGCCGAAAGAGGTAAGGGGAATACTCCCCAAATTTGCACTGGAGAAAGCCCAAGAAGGGAGGAAATCCAAACCCTTTGGCAAGAGCTTGCGGGGAACTGCATTTAGGCAGTGTAACAAATGGCTGCTCAGACACAGGAACAGCAGTTACCAGCTGGTATGATAAATGACCAAGTTAACTAAAAGCTCCGCTCTTTTTTCCTCGGTGTTTGTTTTGTTTGGGTTTTTTTAGTTCTACTTGCTACAGCAGCAGCATCGTAAAGTTGCATTTAAATTAAAACAATCCTCCAGCCTGGGGAACAGAATCACAACAGAGCCATCCATTTCCAAGAGAAAAGGGGGCAGAAAATCCAGCTAAGATTTATACAGTTATTCCTCTGTAATTATCCAGAAGAGAGAGAAAGCCCACAGGTCAGCAGTATCTCATTCATTATCACACAGCTAGCTTTTTAGGCTTTAATTTTGTTTTATATTTTTGCAATCCCCTGCCTACATGCAGGTTAGCAGCGGTGTGCTGGGAAGATGGGAGCCCGCCGCCGATAACGGGGCGAGCCACAGCTCCCACCGCCACGCAGACCGCGTCCAGCGCCGACGGCCGCCCAAGCGCCATTCTCACTTGCTGGCAGGCGACCGGGCTGTGATCCGGTGTAAGGAAATTAAGAATGAAATGAAAAGTAATTCAAAGAGAAGAGGGGGGAAGAAAAAATAAGGAGTCCTTCTAGCTCTAATACTTTAATTTGCCTTTTTCTGTAATTGCTTTATCCATTTTTTTTTTTTTCCCATCCTGTAAAGAGCTTCCTGGGCTATTGGTGCTACTTTTATTTATGGTAGGAGAAACACGCTTGAGGACCTGCGCTGGTGGCCCGCAGTTCCGTCTGGCCTTTCAGCAAGGCCCAGATCCTTCGGATCGCAGCGGAAGGACCATCTGATGGGCCCAGCACCGTGTCCCGTCCCTGTTCCTCTGCAGGGGGATTCCCCCACCTGCCTGACAGACAGGGACCCCCCAGGCGATGGGGACCCCCCAGGCGATGGTGCAGCTGGGCCAGAGGAGCTCGCGACCTGCCGGACCTGGGGTCCCCCGTCCCCCTCCCTCCTGACCCCAGGCTGGGTCAGGCCTTCACCAGATGAGTCATCCCCCCTCCATGGTGGGACTTCCAGGTCCCCCCACAGTGGGCACCCAGGGCCATGGCTCCCCGTTTATCTCCACTGGTTTTATGGGATTTACTCTGTAACGGAGAGCAGGACTTTGCCCCAGTGCCCCGACAGGCTCCGATGATAATCTCCGAGGTGTTCACTCCAGGCTGAATATGATGGACTGAAGGAAAATTAGAAAGGGGAAGTCTGTGGAGGAAAGACACTGCTCTGAGGCGGAGAGGAACGGTATCTTTGATTAATTTTACCACCAAAGTACCCCTGAGAGGAGGGAACGGGCAGCTACAGAGACTCAGGCCTGGAAGAGACCACTGCCCTTCACCTCGCACCAAGACCTAGAGGTGCTTCAGTCCTGAGCTGCTGTTCATTTTCACACCTGGGTCCTGAGCTGGGGCTTAGCCAGAAGCTGTTGCTGCTCTCCGTTTGAAAAAAAACACCCTGGGAGTTTTTCTGACATGATGAAAGCACCAACTTAGAGGTATTAACATGAACAAGGTAGTAACTGTTCCCAGTGCCCAGAGTAGAAATAATAAGTATGTGCTGAGCCTGCAGGAAGAGTATCAGCTCAGACGTTGGAAAACTTTGAGGACTAGGGACAGGGCTGCACCAAAACCTCTCTTCTGAAGAGGCAGCAGATTTTCATGGCCTGGGCTCCCACTGAGCTGGGCTGCAGAGGCCGGGGGGGCAGGAGAAGAGATCCAGATGTCTTCCTGAGGTCCCAACTTAATACACTTCTGAGAACAGAAGATGCCAATGAGTGAAAAAAATTTTAGAATAGTGGTTAAAGCTCATTAAAGAGCTAATGGAAGTCTTTTTATTTTAGTGACTTGGACTTTCTAGGACACCGTCACACGTGCAGATGAGCCTAGGATAAAACAGCTACCTATAGGAACAGTGTTTTATGATCATGATTTTCTGCTTAATTAAAGATCCTCCTCTTGAATTACTGCAACTTAATCTGGGAGCACAGGACTAACTGGCACCAGCTGAGGACACAGCCTTGAGCAGATTTAACAAGTGACAGTGATTTAGGCCCTAGATTGCTTGGAAGAAAGACAGAAAAAGCTAAGGGAAGATTTTTTTTTTTTTTTTTCAGAAGTCAGAGCTGGTGTCCTTGTGTCTGCAGCTGGATTTCACAGGCATGCTGTGACTGACAGTTCCCATATGTGTAAACAGGATTTTCCTTATATTGTTTTTAAAATCCCCAAACGTTGCACAGAACTAGTATTTTCCCCAAAATGCTATAGGGAAACAACTTACAGCACAAGTGCTAAGCCTCATGGACTGAGCGACCACGCTGACAGCAAAATTGGCTCAAGCAGCTCAGCAGTCCAATTTAAGCAAAGTTCACAAGAGAAGCCCCAATAAATCAATATTTTTAATATTCTTCCATCTAGAGATCAAGCTTAAAAACTTGTTCCTAGAGTCATTAATCACACTGTAAAATAAAGCTACATGTTCTTCTGAATTTTGAAGATGTAATTCTGAACCCTTTAACGGCAGCCAGTGAAATGCTTTTGGAGCTGTACTGTAGTGATCTGTGGTTTCCAGGTTCATAACGACACTCAAATGCATTCCATGGGTTTCTTTTTTTTTTTTTTTACAACTTCGATGTTTTGATGTGACTGCTCTGCATCATATCACATATTCTCTAGCAGGAAATATTTAAGCAGAG
Source organism: Phaethon lepturus (assembly GCF_000687285.1). Classification (NCBI taxonomy): domain Eukaryota; kingdom Metazoa; phylum Chordata; class Aves; order Phaethontiformes; family Phaethontidae; genus Phaethon; species Phaethon lepturus. Next base: position 37,103 of record NW_010515491.1, read on the forward strand.
GACTCTGGATATTCAAGCTCTGATGAGATTAGGGACTGGGTTGGGAGAACTGCACTACAGCTTAAAGCTGATCTACACAGCTTCCCCACGCCAACAAATAGAGGACTTTGACTCCAGTTTTCTCTTAGGATGAGACTATTTTACAGTAACTGTGCAGGTAATTAATGACCATGTCAGGACTGCTTTACGTTCCCAGAGTGGTGTGCAGGAGCTTTACCATAAATTAAAACACCCAAGTTTTTACTGGATTTTTGTACCATAGTTCCCTTACAAACGACAAGTCTTTGAAAGCTTCAAAAATTAACTCTCCTTGTTTTCCATGATAGAGATTCAGATCATCTAAATTACAGTTTTAGTATAGAACAAAGCAGTAAAGACAGACATCACAGGGTGAAGAGAGAGGTAAAGGGACATTCAGTCACATATTTTACATTCCTTACAAGTGCTAGCTGGATCTGGATTTATTATTTTGTCAACTACATTTTTTCGGCACCTAAAGGCACCTCAGAACATTTTAAACGCTTCTGCAATAATAGCGCGAAGTCTCACTGTAAGTGTTCAAATCCATGACATTTTCATAAAACAGTGACAAAATATAACAGTCTTTCTAATGTTAAGAGTTTAAAAAGCAGCAGCAGCAAGGAAAGAGGGGAGTAATAGCCTCTTTAGAAAAATCTAGCAACTTCCTGGTCTCTGTAAGGTCAGGCTGGTGAGTGTATGGGGAGCACAATGAAAAGGCTGGTTCATTACAGATCTTTTCTCGGGGTTGGTTGACTATCAACATTTGAGTGTGAACAACAACTTTAATTTTTCCCTGTGCTGGGTATATAGATGGAATTCATGCAGAGCTTCAGGGGTGGGAGTGAGCTGACATACACCCTTTTCTTAGCTGGTAAACATGTAGGGTCCCTCTCCTCGGCTGTCTATTGCTACTGAGCTTATCAGAATCCCACCACCAGAGGAAATAAGGTGGAGAGCTGAAAGGTGGGAGAGACAGAGGGGCACAACATGCGATTGCTAAAGCTGAGGAGCCAGACTGCACAGGGCAAAACCTCAATACTAGTTAGTCTTTTGTAGCTCCAACCAGCCCTCCATCCTAGAGGGGAGAGCTGGGAAGTTTGATCCCTTGAGACCAGGGCAGACTGAGAAACAGTGACCATGCAGATCCATGAGGCTGAAGGGACTGAGACTTTCACAGAAAGTAGCAGCATCAATAATAAACCAGTCCCCTTGGGTACCAGCCAGAGCTCCCTGCCCCTGTAGCCTCCTCCTCTCCATTGTTAGCTTCAGACTTGACCTCCATACATCACCATCCTTTCTGCAAAGCCATCTTTGGCATCAGGACCCACTTCTAGGACTTCTAAACGACTATGCCTTTTAACCAAGGTTCATGGGTTGCAGGTCCTCCAAGTTCACAAGGGACAGGTGGGCTTCAATTTACTGGGGAACCATTCATTTTCTCCCCATGATTATTTCAGTAGGGTCAAAAGGTAAAGGTGCTTCTCCCAGCTGAGTCATACCCAACAAGAGTAACCCCATTACTCAGAGGAAGACTGTGATTAAGGGTCACTCCTTGTGTTAGTAAAGGCCAAGATGGAAATTAAACCACTATTTATTAAAAATTATATTCATACCTATTCAGGGGCAATGCCATTGCTTTAATATCCAGAACTGATCCTGTGTGGAATTAGAGGCATGGACTTGCTGCTGTCCTACACAGAGAAGAGTGATCTGTATTTGCTATTGCTCAGGGTAGGAGAAGGGACCTGGTAATGGCTGGAGGGCTGGGCTGGGGGCTGCCGCCCCCACCCCCCCGCGC
>NW_010515491.1:38952-53354 GCF_000687285.1 Phaethon lepturus
CCGCCTGGCACAGTGACCACATTGATCCCACTTGGGGCTTCTCACCACTCCAAGATTAAAATGGCTAGGAGGACATTATTTTGGTCCAGTTTTTATCTTACTCTGTCAAGAAAAGTGGCAAAGTAAACTGAATGCAAACCATTCTCTTCTGTAATGCTGACATGGCTGACAGGAAAAGGACCCAAACACAACCAGGGCAGCATGGGACCATTTTTCTTCTCAGATAACTTTAACTGGATTCCTGCTTGGTAAGGAGACTGGAGTTTAGCAGCTTATTTACCACACAAACTATTTAGCTCCATCCTTGGCTTCATCCCTAGCAAGGGGCACTAAAGAATGAGATTAATCCCTTTGCAGAGAAGATCAAGAGTCTTGAGCATCATTATCCATCTTGCCACAGAAAAACTTCTTCAGCAGACAGAAACAAGTTGCCCAACTGTTTGTATCCTTTTCCCATCATCACTCTCCCTCAAAAAAAGATGTAAAACCTGCAACTTAGTCAAAAAGTAAAGTTATATGCAGGAAAAGGAGAATTGTTACTGTTGAGCTTGGCTCTCTGTTGGTGCCTGCAATGCCTCCTCTCACTGAGAGCATGGAGCAAGTGTCCTGATTAAATAATAATAAACCTTGCTGCTTTTAATCATTGAGTTTTATAGGAAATAAAAAGGTTCAGAAGTCCAGGCTGTCGCTTGTAAAGAGAGCACAGAAAACATGAAGTAGCATTATGCTTCATCTGAGGAATACGGTCCCGTTCTCAGGAGGATCAAACAGGCTCAAAGTGTTCAAGGACAGTGAAAGATGACTCAAGTTGCAGAGAAAGGAGCAGCTCATTTTATTTCCATGTAAAATAAGACTGGAGAGATCAGGAATACAGCTACAACTTCCTGAGGCACGGAAAGCCGAATCCTCTGAAGGCACTGGGTGCCTGCACAGGAATTTAGGCTTCTGACTCCCACAGATGCCTCAGGAACACGGAGCACCTGAAGACTTGGTATTCTGGCCAAAGCAGACCAGCTGCCTCGGCCAAAAGCTACACAGGGGATGGGGTGTAAGAACAGTGACCCAAATTCAGGCACTAGCTTGACACCTGCAACCTTGGCCATCCACTTTATAAGCACATTTGCCACTGCTGTGGAAACAGGACAGTAAAATAAAACAGAAAAATATTCTGAACAGTCACCTTTGCTAGACAGGAATAATTGCATATACTACAGGACCACCATCCTGATGGGGAAAACTGTTTTTGGCATAAAATCTTACAGGCAAAGAAGGTTTTCTATAATGGTGTCCACTATACTAAACAGACAAGAACTGTGGCCTTTTCAACCCATAATTAGCAGTGTTTTCAGAGCTTTTACATACATCACTTAGGGGTTATTAAATAAAAATCTCCCTCTCTGCTTTTACTGTTTAACACTTTAAATTTCTCCTTTGTCTTCTGGCTTATGCATTTCTATCAAAACTCTCCTCTTATCTCAGTCTGAAGCCATTTGCAGCACAGAATTAAACTTTACAGCCTTGAGAGGAAAAACGAAAAATGGAAAGGGCAGAAATTATCTTTACAAATTTCCAAATAAAATAAAAACATATCTAATTTGCTTGCCTTGCAAGTTGGAAGTACAGGGTGTTCCAAGTGCCTTCTGTGCTGCAGAAAGGTAAAAATTAAGCTTGACATTCAACTTTTCAATTCAGGTGGGTATTTTGGAGCCTCCAGCAGATTTTGTCCCACTGTGATACATAGCAACTGGATCCCTAAGTGTCCCAAATGACAATTTACCCTTTGTCCCAGTTTGAAAAGATAAATGTTTCAAATTGCACCACATTAGAGAGCGGATCTATATTTTGCCTTCCATTGAGAGTAACGGTCATAGCATACAAAATATTTTTTCAGAAGAATACAAACTCTACTACTGCCTTATGCAAAAGTACATCTGAAATCAGGCTTCTCTACAGGAACTTGGAATCTTTAAGTTAAGCCTAAAGTTCTTCTTTTCTCTTGAAAACAGAAGAACTTGGTAAATCCACTGTAAAAAGCATTGCTTTGGATTAAACCTGGCTGAATTGGGTGTTGTTTATGTTGACTGAGAGCAGGCTCAAATAACTTTCCAATGTTCAAGCTAGAGCAGATGAATACATATCTTTGCGTTTAAGTCTGAACTAATTCACATTAAAGGCAGTTGATGGCGAGAAATTCGCAGCTCCAGGGACTGATCTATCCCAAAGTGGTGAAGGCCAAGTGAAATGCCCTCTGGAGACACCCGCTGCCACGGAGGCTGGAATGCAACCTGGCAGGAAGAGAAGGGAAGCGTGCCACCTGCAGCAGTGTTTTTAAGATGATATTAAAAATAAGAGACTTCAGAGAAAGTCCATCTGCTGTCAGAAGGCAATTTAGTAATGATCACAGCCTCAGAGGGAGCAGAGAGGCAGTGCCCGGAGAATGGAAACCAAAGGACGGATACCCATGGCACTGCAGGACCAGAGATGGAGGTCTCCACTGTCCCATCATTAGAACATGGAGAGCAATTAAGACAGCCTCAGAGCAAAGTCTTTTTTCCCTGATTGTCAGGGAGAAGCAGGTTATTTTTCCATATTCAATGGTTTATACTAGAAACAGCTTTGAGACAAGCGCTAGAGACTGCAGCTCTGCTCTTTGGGGCAGGAGACTCTTGGTCCCCACAGCACAGGAAAAGGTCTTTCTGGGGAGCCAGTTTGAGAACATTAAGCCAGCACCCGCACCTCAGGGCCACAGTTAGCATAACAGTGCAAAACCAAATTAAGTTCTATTTGTGTTCTCAAGTTGTAGCTTGGATGCGTTGAAAAAAAGCAACTCCTGCCATAACATCTCATCCATTGCACACAGCTCCAACTAGAGTGAGAGCATGCACTACACACAGAAGTCGTACACAAGAAAATCACTCACACACTATCGGGGAGGTCAAGACAAGTGCTTGGGAAAACTGTGGGTGGAGTTGTAGCAGGGATCAAAGTGGTTTTGGTTACAGATTCCTGGGAAAAATTCAAACATTTGCTCTTCTGTGCACAGAAACACAAGCCGAAGTCCATCAGCTCTCCTCTCTGCTCTGAACCCCTCTCACCCTGGGCAAGTCTAGAACCAGACGCAACGTTTCAGCATTGGCCTACTTCAGCATCTCTACGATGGCTTAAAACAGGCATAAAGGAAGAACTCCAGTACCCAAATAGTGATCTCTTATGTCTAATTATCTTCACACAAGTGAAGCAGCCACCAGCACGGCAGCAGGGCAGCAGGGAACAGTCACACCCCAGCGAGCAACAGCTTTCTGACAGGTCTTAAGTAACTTCACAAGATGAAGAGGCTAATGACCATATGCTCAGAAAGCATTGTCATGGGGAGCACAATAGGCAGATTGAATCATTTAATCTAACTACTCCAAGTACTGTAAAAAGCTCCAACAAAAAAGCCCTCACAGCCTGCCTCTGACCAGGTTTTTACTCTTCCCAGGTTAAAAGACATTTTATATTATCATTATCAGCTGCTCTCCACTAAAACCATCCTTTTTTCCCCATACTGATGAGGTCTACTCTGCTTAATAAATCCTCACAAATAGAAGAGTAGCAACATAAATAGGCGAAGAAAAAAGCAACTCCATAAAAACTGGGTATTTTCTCTCCAATCATTTAGCCTTGGGACATCTTCCATAATTCCTCTCAGTTTGCATTTTAACTACCTTGTGAATAACTTTCTACCATCCCTTCCACGTATTTTCTAGCTTTTAACCCTTTGATATTATCCAACAATGGTCAAGTCCTTTAAGAGCCTTCAGTTTTTAAGGGGCATGGTTCTCCTTCCACTTCTAAAAGCATCCATTACTCTGCTGTTTAACCACACTGCTGTTCTCTTAAAAGCATTTTAGCTATGGTTTTGATAGGTGGCAAAACATTTACTCTAAACTCCTCACATAATATCTTTAAACAGTCTCCAAGCCTCCTGCAAGCCTTTTACCCTTTGCTCCTTCTCCTCATTCCTGTTAACAAGCTTTCTCCACTTCAAAAAGAAAAACCACATCCATTAATGGATTTTTTGGCTTTTTCATTACTGCGAAGCACTGAATTTGAGTACATTTGGTTTCTACAGCTGAATGGCTGTTTTTTAGTTACCTCTTGAGTTTGGTCCTGTACACAGCTTACAACTAGCAGAGTTAACTGTCCCTTGTGGGTTTTCTGCTCGACTGCTCCAACGAGCTGTCAATCCTGGTGCCTAAACACGTTAAACCGTAATGACATTTGATCAGTCTGCACGGGGCAAACCAAAGTCTCCTGTTATCACCGAGAGCAATTTCAAAGCAAAAGCTTGATGGAACTGCAGTCAAGACCTCCTCCCCTGCCAGCTCTGCCCGAGACAAGGAACTTTTCTGCTTGTAAATCAAATGTAGTCTTTGGACTCATACTTTCCACTTCCATCTCTTGCTGCATTACTGTAGAAGCAACACCTAGGGATAAAAACCCAGTTCTTTCTCTTCCTCCTCTTTATCTCCCTAAGAAGTGAATGCTTCTGAATCACAGCAGGCCCACTATACTGCTCTTAAAGCAAGAAGTGTTTGTGAACACCCCCCTACAAACCTCTGCTTACATCTTCCTAGTTGTTTTCCTGATCTAATTAGTGGTGCAGAGAATTAAACCTCAGCCTTCAAGACCAACAGCTCCCCAGGAGAGCAATCCAGCTATAATACTATTTAAATATGAAACAGCTCCTGTCCTCAGCTAGAGTTGGAGGCATAAACAAAAGAAAGTTGTAATTACTAGGAGTGATTAAGAATTGCAAGTTATTGTCAGAAAGTGCAGAGCTGCTTTATCCAATCCTCATGAGACAGAAAGAACATCTCCACAGTTGGGGGGTTGGGGGTGGTGTGGTTCTGCAAAATGTTATTTTACTAACATAGCCGTGCACGACCGGTCCCCACAGCAAGAAGAGAAACCACCCAGCAGTGCACAGGGTGCCCCGTGGTAGGGCAGACCCCAGCCCTGTCCAAACCACATCCACACATGACCTTTATTGCAGTTCTTCGAGAAGGACTGAGCCATAAACCCCGGGCTAAGTGGATCTCCCTCCCAATGCTGCCCAGTCATCCCTAGCCTGTATGCAGTTGTTGCACACACGATACCTTTTTGACAAGCACCTCCACATTTCTTCCTTCTTGTCTGTTTTGAACTTGGCTTCTACAAACTTCATTTTATTGCTCCCAGTTCTTGTGCTAGAAGGGAACAGCTATTGCTGTCCAACACCTCCAGACCATACCTCGCCCTGCAGACCTCCATCATAGACCTCTGTAGAACACCTTTACCCACAAAGTCCCCTATTTTCAAGCTGAATCCAAGCCTAGATGGCTCTTGTTAGAATGAAAGCACTGCAGACCATAGTCATCCTTCTTGTCCTCCTCTTCCTGACTAATATTCCTATTTACAGATGTGGGAAGAACTGCACAAGAAGTTCAAGGTGTGAGCAAACCCCAGACCTACACAGTGACTTAAGGATGTACTCTATTTCGTTACTCTTTTTCTAATGCTTAACATTTGTAACTACTCTGAACATCGAGTTGATGTTGCATACATCATAATCCCAACCTCAAACTTGTCCTTAGACAGTCTAGGTTTCAAGCATGAAAATGTAATCAAACATCAGTAATCCAAAATCCATAAATGATAAAGCTCACCATCATTTGAAGGCAGCAGTGGAGCCAGACTCTGAATCCCTAGTTCCCCACTTTGCTTTTGCCTCTGGAGTTAGGACTAGCCCAACACTCATGTGGACATAGTCCTGATAGGTTGGGAGCTGCTGGATAGTATAAAACACAGTCTCCAGGTGAACGACCTGTTCAAGCTATTTTACAACCCATGCCAGCAATAGAGAGCTACCTGAGTATTAAACTAACAATCCTGCAAAGCTGACACACAACCCCAGGCAAGATGCTGGCTTGCTTAGTCCCAGATTTCCACCTATAAATCAAGGCTAATCCTTCCAGATTTAGTTAGATTACAGCCTCCTGAGGTTGAAGAATTGCTTACAATAAATATTTACAGACTAGTACAACAGGTTCCCCTCTTGGGTACTGTGATAGCAGCAAAAGAAAATCCCTAGCAAAGACTGGAGCCCAGACGAGGTTTATAGCTGGGGTCCTGAGTGGGATCTATGCCCCAGAAGATGCTGTGGATTTGTTCACATTCAAGGAAACGTAAAAAACCCAATGCCACCTTTGGATGATTTTCAGAGCTTAGGTCAGAAGAGATTCATAAGAGCTGGGAAAGAAAGAATGTTTATACCACACTCTCCTACTCCTCCCACTGACAGCGAGCACAATACACCCAGATTCCAGAGGATTTGCATCTTTTAGGTGACTCAGGCAGTAAATGCAATTTAACGCAGACAAGTGTAAAATGCTAAGTCCAGAGGGACAAATGCTAGTGCAGCTTAAATGGAGCAGTCATGCAGCATGATGATGGCCACAGAAGGGATTTATAGCTCAGTATAGAAAAATCCCTGCAGTCATGACACACTCCCCTTATCACTGTAGTTCAAATGGCAGCCAGAGAGGGAAAGCAGGAACTGAGCAGGACAGCCATCCCTGCAGCAGCTCTGCAGAGTCAAGTTTGTTGTTACAGCTCTCCTCCAAAAAAAGGACAGTTGTTCATGGAGACTTATCTTCTCCAAGGAAGTTTAACACTCTAGTCAGTGGCCTACAAGACAGCTGGGGAATCTGGGTTTGAAAGCTGGAAGTAGACTGCCTGTAGTCACCCACCATCCCTAAGATATCACCATTAGGGAAAATTCAGGGCTAGTCACTAAGTTCCTCGAATTTTAGCCCTACTGTTTGCAAAATGGATGCTGAGACCAAACACATGAAAACTATTTTTTTTCGTGGAAAAAAGTTTTTCCCCCCAGAAAATCTTAATTCACCTGCTTGCCTCTAAATAGGTCATTTATTCATCCCCTGGTCATTTAAGGATCCAGCCCAGCTGCCAGCAAGACATCCTTGAAGCTGAATTTTAAGATGAAATTACTGGAATCACTGTTTTAACTAAATAGCCTCGAGCCCAGCAATCAGTCTTGATGCTAAAGATGCATCTCCAAAGCACAACAAGTACTTCTCCAGGCAGCCTGTGCAAAGGGCCACACAAACAGGACCAGTGGATTGTTCAGGGGACAGAGGACCCCAACATCCTGCTCAGTCAGCACTCCTCACTGCACCAGTAGCAATTAACACCTATCTGCAGAGGAAAAATTAAGTCCTATTGCCAACAATTTATTGCTCGTCAGTTGGTGACACATGAACAGCATGCAAGGGGAACCTGTAGTCACCCTTCAGATTTGTCTTGGGTGTCCTTCATGATTTCCAAAGATGGACTTAAGCCATGACCAGTCACAGACTTTACCACAAATTCCATTATGTTCAGTCACATTGGTTTCCATACAGCCGAACCACTAGCACATACACTCTAGGAATTTTTCTCCACCACTCCCGTTACCATGAATAAGGCTCCTTGTGTGTTCAGAAAAGAGCTACATCAACTGCTTACCCATCACTTTGCCATCTGAAGTGGCACTTGAAACTCAAGCTTTGATTTTTCTGACACTCGATTTCTTCAGAAATCTTCAATTAATAAAAGACCACACAACAACAAAAAGCCACTTCAGGCCGCTAATTTTCTTTATTACCTTTGCTTTAATGAAGAAGGCATGGGCTTCTCCAAGAGCTGCTTCTCCCCACCTAACTAGGCCTTCACAGCTTTGATTCTGCAATGAAAAGGCACCTTGGATGCTCCCCAGCCCACGCCATGAGCTGCCTGCCTCACATGGGGTCAGGATGTCCTGCACTGGTGACTCCTACCTCTCCTTTCCCCTGCCAGCCCATCCGAAACTCAACACGCAACTCCTTCAAAGCAAGGTTTTAGCAGCACCTACATCAAGTTACATCCTACTGTGTCACAAGGATGTCAAAAACCAGAACATTCAGGCAATGCTTTACTCTGCATACGGAGGGGGTTTCCCAATAGGATCAGTATCCCTTCCTTCTGCTCTCCCAAGGGAAGCTCAGCAGCAGCTGGAAAGCTCGGTGAGTGATACCTGCTTTTCCAGTACAAAGGAAAGAAACCTGCTGATGCTGTGCAGCCTGCCCCAAGACACCTCTCAGGGCATCCTCATAGCCCGAGCTGCAGAAAGTTTGACTTCTCCCTCCCCACCCCCTGCCATTTCCCCACTGTCTTCTTTCTCTGATGCTTTCTTAACAACTGGTTGGTTCTAGGCAAACTAAACGCCAGGCTTTCTTTGCCACACAAGTTTGTCTCCCAACGCTACATTTAAATCCAGGCCCTTCAGGGCAAGCTGAAAGGTAATAGGGTGCCGAAGAGTCCCCTGAACAGAGCTGCACAGCTGATTCCGGCCAGCCTTCCTCTGCAGCAGGGACAGGACAGACACCGCCAAAGTCCCCATGTCAAACTGAGCAAGAACAAGTTTCTTTTTTTCCCCTCTTTGAAAGTGTTTTTGTGGTTGGGTTTATCATTTGCAATGACCATATTAAAAGTAGCCTTGGTAATTAGAGCTTGGAAACCCCTTAACAACTGATTTTAGAAAGAGGACTGGCATAAGTGCGAGCCAAACAGCCTTGTGCTTCTAAACTACATGGACTATTTGAAGAGCTTGTCCCGAGCAGTAACAAGAGCACAGAATACATATGAAGGGGGGAACAGGGATCAGAAGCAATGCCACCTTTTCAAAGCTACTGTACAGGCTCAGTCTTGATCTAGCAAGTAAAGTAGTTGCTTTCCAGTGACCTTTCCAACCTGACCCCAGAAGGACATTAACACCAGATATGAGACCCTGTTTTCCAACCTTTGGGAGAAAGAGTCATTAGATCAGTGAATTTGATTCATGCTGCTTTGCACTTGGATCTATTAAGAAGCATCATGTGGAGGTGTCTGGAAGAAGCATCCTCTCGGACTGAAGAGAGGCAGAGCTCAAACTCCAAAGGGACCGTACTGAGCGCTGACCTGGGGAATAGGGCAGGCTCACATTCGCAGCATGTTGGGTGTGAACTGGCTTGCAGGCTAGGCTGGACTCACAGCTCAGTCCCAAAGCTGCACTTAAAGGCCCCCTTAGGTGAGGCTTCTTCCTTGCTATCCTTTCTCCTATCAGTAGGAAAGTTTCTTCCTGCTCCTTTTCAGCCTCAGAGCAGGGAAGCCCTGGTTTGTCTTCATGCAGACCATTAGTTAACGATCACAGCAGTTCACATCCAGAATACTTTGCAGAGTCCAGCAACTCTGACACTATTTTACCTTAACCCAGAAATTTTGAAAGCAGTTCCCCCACAAGAAAAACCCTCTTCCAGGGAAACTGGACTTGCTATCTGACTTTAGAATTGAACATGAGTATTTTCCAGGGAAATGCAGTACAAATCCAATGGCCAACAAGAGGAATTTAAACCTGCCGCAGACCCTGTACCCGAAATTATCGCCACATCTGATACTCCACCCTCTAGCTAGGAAACCAGCAGGTAGAAATAACCTTCTTATCTCTACCTTATCCCAAAAGTAGAGAAATGGAGTTGACAGCACCATACTGCACATGTCAGGGTATTTTCTTCCTTCTACTACATAGAGGACGCTGACAGGTGACACACGTTGTTCTCAGGGACAATTCCATAGGCTAAAAAGACCCCAAATCCCACAAAAAGCATTCAAGATCTCCATAGAGGGAACCTCTTTTGTTGAATTGCCAGTTATCTTACCACAACAGTGTTACCCATTGACTTGCTGTTTTCTGCAAGTAGCTGCAGGGAATACTGTAAGTATTGTGATAAGCAAAACTGTTTCACCAGGGCTAAATTGGCATCTTTATTGCAGCACTGCAATTTGAAGCCAAAAGGACCGCTTGATGTCCAGGTGTCTTTTTATTACAAGATTAAGGTTACAGCTGCTGAATCTGGACTTCACACTTGCAGACTGTGCACTGCACCGTATGAGTGCTATTATCACTTCTCTATAACCAGGTGCAGGTCTCAAAAAACATTCAAGTAATACAAAGACTGATATGAAATAGGGTTACTGTAGCTTAACAAGTTACCATGAATCTGCTGATCTGTAAAAAAAATATGGCTTCCTATGTGCTAATACCCCTGAACAAAAACAAGGTAAAACATACTCAGTGAAAAAGGCTTTGTGCTAACGCATTCTGTCTGTTTGCTTCAGGCTTAGCCCCTGCTGGCAGCAGGGCTCCTTTGGTGCAAAGCTCCCCAGGAGTTCAGGATTTAAAGGATTATTTTAGGGGTACAGCTTTGCACTTCACATTGCCAACAAAAAAAACGGAGTCTACATCATATCGGTACCCCCAGAACCTCAAAGGAGCTGTACAGCTATTGTGAGAAACACCAGGGCTGCCCTGAGGGTAGATAGTCCTAAATTTCAACAACCCTTGAGAGCTGGGCCTTCCATACCTTGTCTCTCCACTTGCATATCACACTCTGCCCCTGCCCCAGATAGGCTGCCCCCGTTTTGGGGGAAAGATCACGAAGGGACAAGCAGTCCACAGAACTGCATTCACCCAAGCAGCCCTGCACGCCTTTGGCTACTCCCCAGGAGCTGATGCTTCTTGGAAGCATCTTATTCCCACAAAACCATTTTTAGCCAGGTGACCAGAAAATGTTTTAGCTATGAAACTGCCTGCCAGACTCAGTATTTATATCTGCACACTCACCATCTGCTGCAGCTATTTTCAACTCTTCAGCAAATGCAACCTGAAGTAGTTCTACAGCAACTGCCCCCTCCCACCACCTCTAATCACGCTCCTCTGCGGTTACAGCAACTGGCCTCCCTAAGAGAACTGAACCCCCTCAGGATCTGCCCCAGCTGCATCAATCATCTAGAAGCTTTCTTAAAGCCTGAAGCCAAAGGAGGAATCACCCAAGCCCAGGGCCCAGAGTGACGGGCCAGCAGCCCTACCCTTACCTTAAATCTCTGGGAGAAGCTTTTAGCTCCTTTCTCTGGCGGATCGGTCACACAGTCAGGTTAAAGCTCCCGGCTTCCTTGAAAGAGAGGTGCTGCAGCACACAAGTTTCAGAAGCCCCCCTTCAGAGCAAAGTCCTGGGTGAGCACTTGTCTCCCCTTCTCCAGCTCCAAGCCCTTGGGTGCACTGGGTGGAGGTACTTCTATGCTCTCCTCGAGCAACAGCACACACCTGATTACTGGTAGCAGCTGAAGTGACCCTGTTTTAATTTGCTGCTTATCTCAGAAGCAAGGGAAGAAAACTTCTTGCACTAGAGTTTCTAGAAAGAGCTTTGGCTGCTTATTTCTTATTGTTCACCTGTCCTTATCCAGCTTTTATTATTATGTACAGCTCAGCTATTCAATGCAAGTTTAATTTACCTGCAGATCATATTACCCAGCCTACGTTTTCAGATTTATAGCCGAAATGGTTTCTTCTTGCATTGCGTGATTATCTGAATGGAGCACACTGCTGTGATGGATGGACCTCAAACGGTTGGTGGTTCAATTGAATCAGAGAATCACCAAAAAAGCAGTTGGGTTTTTTTTTTACTTCTATGTAATTGCCCCAAACCACAGAAGTCTACAAATCTTGGCTAGCAACATCAGATCCATGTATGATTTACTCAAATACTCTAAGTCAGCTGCTGAAGAAAGTATTTTTCTCTTTGACTACAGATATAGAGAACCTAGTCTTCTAATACAGGCAGCACAAACAACTGTCATAGCAGGGAATAGAGCCATGATATCGAACTTCTTACATTTGCCTATTTCCTACATATTTTTTAGAGAATGGAAGGTGGAAATGCAAACTAATTCCTTATTTTATTAGTAGTGATGTTGTTTAAGTTCTCCCACTCTCATTCTCACTGCATGACTTTCATCCCACAGCTCACACAAGACCCAGCATCAAAATCCTGCTTGTATTACAACTGAATTCTGTAACAATTATTTTAACGCTGTTATATTGAACTGAGTTGCTCAAAAATGAATTGTGTGCACCTATGTCAGTGCCTGTATCATGAACTGAAGGACTTCTTGTGATGTTGGTGAGCCTCAGGGCTGGCCTTCAAGGGCAGAGAGTTTAGTTTGCAGGTTACAGAGGAATTCAGAAGAGCACAGACTTCAGCCAGAATGAATTTCAGCTACAGATGCTCACGTCCCCTTACGATATTGCTCGTTAGCTCAGAGCTCTTTCAGAGAGGTTTCATCTGCCAGGTAAGGCTGGCGGTGTCATTCTCAATGAAGCAGGAGCCGGTGGGAAAGGAAGACCAGTTCAAAAGCCAGCCCTGCCACCACCTTGCCTCCTCTTTGCCTTTGCTGTCTTGCTAATCAAAGTCCAAGCTCCTGCAGGCAGTAGCTCCCCACTACTGTATATTCGTACTGGGACCAGCACTCCAGAACTCTCCAGTTTTATTCAGGACCACTAACGTTCAGACAACATAGGTGTAAGAGAGGATGTTACAGGAATCTGGACGTGTGACCACCCTGTCCAGGTTTGCTTTCGCTCTTTGCAAATTAGTGATCTGCAAAATATGATTCATCTACAGCTACTGCTGATAACACTCATTACAGTGTTTATGTAGCAGCACAGGTCTTTAGAGTGTTTTCTCCTTAATCCATTTTCTCTAAATATGACTATCATGGTGAGCTATATATACATACACTTATAAAAGTACATTTTTATGCACCATTTCAGATAAACAGCGTAATTAACACAACAAAGCCCACGTTTTAAAATCTTGTGTAGCGTTCTCTTAAGAAAGCCATCCAGCACAGGTCTGGCGTTATGTTTCTTGATTGGAGAGATGTCTGGCTGTTCTTCTGCAGTTAAAGCTAAGTGGTTTCTATGATTTTCTGTTATCTGAAGAAGAAATTAAATAAGAGATTACAGTCAGTATTGCAAAACACTGAAACATACCCTGCCAATCACAGCAATGGATGCTCCATCATTAGAAAATGCCTCTTTTCTGTCTCAAAAGAGCTATTACCTCCCCCTGTAGACCTTCCACATACAAATCAGACCAGGAAAAGAAGTAATATTGAAAAAAGGTTCAGGGAGATGAAGACAGAGATTGAAGAACTTCAGTGAAGTACAGCACTGATGTTGAGAAAAGTGTGTGCAAGGGGAGCGGGCGAAATCAAGTTAAATGCAAATTTTCTGGGTTTTATTAAGTCATACCACCCAGAGGATGAATTTCTACACAAGTTCCACCTTAGAACAATTCTGCTAGAGATTTCAAAGGATTCTCAAAAAAAGGGCAACCAGGTGCTAGTAGAAGCTTTCTGTTCAGGTTACAGATGGGGAAGATGATGAGGGAATTTATCTGGAGCGACAAGGGGCCCTTGAAAATTCCTCTGAACAGGATTTTGTCTCATCTACACTTCATAAATGGAAGCCCTTCTGCAAAGTCAGAGTTTTCAGCAGTCCTGTGATACATCCAGAGCTGGCTTGATGGCTGGTTAGCTGGTATCTAGTTATCTGTGCTAGTCTGAACATCCCTGAATTGCCTGTGCTCCAATGTCACCGTGGCACCTTCACAACAGCATCTCAAACTGCATCTTGAATTAATGATTTGTAGTAGGTTTTTATCTACCAATAGATCCATACTGCAGAAATTGAAGTTTTTATGTGTTATAATTTTCATCCTTCTTTATAGAAGGGACAAAACAATAATGAAAAATTGGAAAAATGATTGAAAAATATAGCAGCTGTTCTGAAAAGTCAGCAGAGGTTTTAAGAGTTAACAGAAAAAGTTGCTATTGTACTCAATGCATGGAGCAGAATAAAGACTGCCTGATTTTCCCATTGCTTCTATAATTTGGATCAGCATGATAGAAACGAGGATAAAAATAAGCCCCTAAGTAGTATTTCCCATTATTTCCCTCTAGTGGAATTCTAGGGAGTGGAAACCAATTCTGACCCCCTCCCACAAAGCTCAGCCTGCTGAAACACATTCCCTCTGGGATCTACAGCCTTCACACTATCTGGCTTTAGGTGGGCCAAGGTGCCGTAAGTGATGTGCCTCCAAAACAGCCCATTTCAAGAAATTATCTTGGAAGAGATGGCAGGACTAACAGGCAGGGGAGCTGTGGTTAATCAACAACAATAACAAAAAACCAACCAGTTTTTGCCTGCTTTGTAATAGCTGGTAGGAGCCATTAAAGCATCAGATTTCAGAGTCCTGTGATTATACACAAGTCATAGCAAAGCCAAGAAATTAAATTTCTAGTTTCTGAGGCTATTAAAAAAGTTGGAGGGAATCTAAATACATCCTAAAGACTAAAAAAAAAAAAAAAAAAGGGAAGACAATGACAAGCATTTGTTTAAAAAGCTGTGGGTGTGTAAAAAAGGAAAGGTAAGAGTGTATTTGGAAGATGTGTTAGGGAAA
>NW_010515491.1:53385-56792 GCF_000687285.1 Phaethon lepturus
GGAAACAACCACGAGCTCGCTGTAGTGTGCTTCGGAAAGGAATTTACTACAGAGCAAGCACTCTTGTAGGGACAGAGTATTTGCTTTAATAAGATTCTCTCCTTGTGGCATCCTCTGGGACACCATCCTTCTGTCTGATGAAGCACTTAAATGCTTACGTTTTGCTTAAGGTTACAGCTTCTCTAGTTCCAATTTGAGAAAGGGAGGAAACAAGACATAAAGGAAATCACAGTGCAGCTTTGTAGGCACTGGTCCATGGTTTAATGCAATGTACTCAGAAGAGGGTTGTGCCTTGACTCCTGAGATTACACAAAGCAAAAAGATGCCCGAGGATCTTTCTACCCTATCCCTTGTTACAGATTTGTTTTAAATTACCTTAATGAATAGTGTCTGAGGTTCCTCACCTTCCTCTTTGCCACTGCACACTGCAGTCACCTCCATTTTGCCCCAAGGAAAGCACTGCCTGTAATAAATCTACACTCCAATCCCTCAGCCCTGACTGCAGCTAACACAGACATGCCCATGCAAGCTCTGGAGAACCCTGAGAACCTGAGGGAACAGGGGCCAAACAGCTCATGCTAAGTCTCACGTTGCCTTGCCCAGTGACTGTGCTCAGGTTAACAAAAGTCAGCAGTAGTCACGGTCGTGATTCCCAGCACATGGAAGCAGTCATATGGAAGGGCTCGCTACAGCTTGGTGGTTATCTGTCTGTTGAAGTGGGACCCGGGCAAAGGTACCGACATCCCAAAGTCTGGAACGACAGCTAGAACCTTGACAAGGTGGGAAGAAGAAGTCTTTATCTTCAAGAGAGACAAAAAACCCATGTGGATTTTAAGGATCAGAGCCAGCAGGCTGTTTTATTTTGACTCTGTCCTTGGTTCGGTTTGACTGCAGGGATCTACTCTTCATTCAGTACCTTGTAGGCAGCAACGTGTTTGGAAAGGTGGCCTGCTTCTCCACAATTGCTCCTGGCTTTATGCTTCCCTCGGAGAAGCACCAGAGTTGGGAGAGGAGCAGTTTCTCTGAGCAAAGCTTTAACGACTCTGAAGCTGTCAGTGCCATTTTATAAATTCTGCTCAGGATGAGATTGTGTTATGTGGGAGACAATCCCGCTCACCTCGGTTATGCTTCTCTGCCTTCAGAGCTCTGCTACTTCTTTGCAAGTCTATTTATTTGTCCTAAGTTTGCAAAGAACTTTTTCAAAGCACCGCAATTCTGACAATCCCCTCTCAATCCAGGTAAGTGGATATTCAATAAAAATTGTACTGAGCAAACTTTTCACTAGAAACAACAAATTATTAGTCCCTTCACTGTGATTGAATAGTGGTGATCCCACAGAACCCAGCATAACTTCAAGCATTGCTTGGATACAGAGTACGTTTAAGGTATTCCATATGTTTCTGTTTTATTCTCTGTATTTAAGTAATTTTATGTCTGTTATACTTTGTCTTTCATTCATTGATCTTTGTATTACATTCATTTTAATAAGCGTTGAAGAGATCGATACCGAAAATCCAACACACAATACGACAATCTGTCAAAATGGACAGTTAGTTTTGATGTTCTGGATAATGTTTGATCAAATAATTTTGGATATCTGGAATTTCTGAAATACTGCTATTGGAATAGTTTTCCTTGATTCCTTTCCTGTATGTCTGTTATTCCAAACTGTATGAATGCAGAAAAGGAGAAAGCAAGCTTCAGTGATCAACCATAGACAAAAGGGAGGGTAAAAACATTGTCAGATCTAGTGGAAAGAGATTTGAACTTAAACGACTTTGTATAATATGGCTTGAAACAAATCTACGAACCAAGCAGCCCTGCTGTTTTTCTGGATGTCAAACACAGCTGCTGAAAGAGGGAATGTGCAGAGGTCACATCACGCATCTCCCAGCAGACCCCCTGGATCTGGAAGCCCGTGAGCCAGCTTGCCCAGCTACACAAATTCTTCAGATCTCTGTATCTGCCACAGAACATTTGACACGGCAAATTTATGATCCAAAGTTTTCAAGCCTTTTGACACTCAGTAGACTGTTGGCATGGGAATTAGCCTGCAGCAATATCAGCAATGGCAGAGAAGCATCCTCTAGAAAATGGCCCCCGTTGCTACTAGTAAAGGTATTCTGTTGCTCAACAACTTCCAAAATGTGTGGACACAGGAAAGGAAGGGGATAGTGGTTCATTGATTAATCACAGGGAATGAGGAGAGAGAAACCTAATCAAGTTTTAGCACTAAAAGATAACCATTACTGCTGATCTGGGGCACGTAGAAATGGATCAGGTGTAAAATGTTTGAGCTTGTGCCAAGAAAGTCTTTGCGGCAATATGCAACTCATTTCACTGTTGTGTCAGCCACGCTCTGAACGTGTCCTCCTAAGAGATGCACAGCTATCTGAGATAACCTGGAGAAATCATTACTGATTACTAGCACCATGAAACTCAAGGACTTCCTCCCAGCTCACTTGTTTCTTCTCTGACAGGAGCAAAAGATCAAATATGAAAGAGGATGTCACTTCTTAATAGTCTCACAAGTCAAGCAAGGCTATTAGGATATAAATATACAGTCTTTATTTGCAAAGAAATATGAAAGACATCGCTACAAAGGCAAGCAGAAGTAATATTTAGAGAGATCCATCAAATGGGGGATGCGAAGCCAGACAAAACTATCTCAAACAACAGAGATCTCTAGCCTGAGGACAAAGCTCCATTTGCTGAGAAGAAAGTGATGTAGGATGTTTACCCCAACTATGAGAGTTGCATGCTTGGCAATCAAT
Source organism: Phaethon lepturus (assembly GCF_000687285.1). Taxonomy (NCBI): domain Eukaryota; kingdom Metazoa; phylum Chordata; class Aves; order Phaethontiformes; family Phaethontidae; genus Phaethon; species Phaethon lepturus. The sequence goes on from NW_010515491.1 coordinate 56,160, forward strand.
TTGAGTCCATGTGACAAGACCAGCAAGCAATAAAAACCTGCTCAGAGTAAAGGATAATATTTACAACGGTTTTTAGGCCATTGTGATCAACTGTTTCTGAGTAGGGTCTCCTCTCTCCCCAAATGGCTTCTTCCATCAAGTGATTCTGCAAAGGTGCTCAGAGACCTGTGTAAACCAAGGACGTTAGAGTCTGTACAGGACAACAGCAGTCCTTGGGCTGGAAGAGGTGAAGCCATACACAGGTAAGACTCGGTGCAGGGAGAAAAGAAGGTCATTATATAATCCTGGAGGGCTTATATATATCATATATAATATATATATAATATAATCCAGGCCACTTCAGTCCTGGAGATAGCTGCAAAAATGCAGTGGAGCAGAGGTACTGGTCTCTGTGGGACAGAAAGGGAGAAGACAAACAAATAAAACAAAGGTCTGCTCACCCAGCTTTATCACTTCTGACTTTGACAAGAGAATTAGCCCCAGAAAAAAAATCAGTATGAGACTGAGCACTCCGGCTGCTCCCAACACACTGTGTTCTACTGAATCCCTGATCTTTTTAAGGAGATATTTTCTACTGGGAGACAAGACAGGCTTGCGCAAGCAAAATCTAAGCTATGACTTTCTTGTTCAGCA
>NW_010515491.1:56805-68579 GCF_000687285.1 Phaethon lepturus
TACACATTTTATCCACATATATAGCAGGTAACCTCACAAAAATAAGTCTGCCACCATCCAGAAGTTGGAAGATGTAGAAGTTTGCAGCGCTCTCACTCCCTTTCAGTTACAGTCAGGTCTGAAGTCCTCAATATTGACGTGGGCCAACGCGTAATTTCCAGGAACTGCCGACTAAGCAATCAAATATTATCAGGAGTTACTGTATTAAGGGATGGGAGGGCAGGCACAACAAAAGCTGCATGTGCAGCTTCTGTTACTGTTGTTAATCAGAATACAAGCAAATTATTTCTTCCATCTGTGACTCCCACACATAAGATCTCCCTGTTGCTACTTTCTCAACTGCTCCACTCATCAAGTCCCTTTGTTTTGCATGTCACGCTGGCCATTCATGACGGAATAAAATGCATTTGCCTTCCAGCAGTATTTTTTTTTTCTTCCACTTGATTTGGGTTTTAAAGGCATTGAACATGGGAACTTTTGAAACTTCACGATGCCTGAATGCTTACAGCACTCATTGAACATTTAGTGTGTGAAGGGGGGCGGGGGGAAGGCAAACAAACCAACAACCAAAATCCTAGATGAAGTATAAAACCGGGGAAGCAGAGTTCAAGGCAAACTTTATTCAGGGACAGATTTCATCCTCTACTCAAGGATGAAGGAACATTTGCTCTTCCACAGTCAGCAGTTGCTGGGACCTGGCATGCCACAATACCACTCAGGGCTGTTTTAAATTGTTAGCCCGGCACAAAGGCATCTGTGGCCATCTGAAAGCATATGGAATAATATGAATGCAGAACATCCCCCAGTTTCAAAGAGCCTCTGTCTTCCTCTGGCATGCCACTGCCTCTCCACCTCAGGGCAGGTTTGGTTTGCATCTCTGTTTGCTCCGTATTGGTGCAGGAGTGGCTGCACAGCGTCTAGGCACAGCAGTAAGGACAACCTGACGTGGAAGACCACGGCACAGAGTGGCCCGGTACCGGCACGGCTGGTGGCCCGGGACAGTGGCAGGTGGTGCACCAAGTCCCCAGCACTTGCCTGATGGTGCAAATAGAGAACCAACACCTAATGCTCAATTTACAGGAAACACGGTGCTAACACAGGACGGACAGAAGGGAATTTTTTCTTTAGCTGTGTGTCCAGAGCTTACAAGAGTATGTAAATGCACAGGTTTCCTAAATAGCCTGAATTATTCCAGGAGTTCAGCTGAACCAAGCAGTGCTGATGAAATCCTGATTTCTGTGACATCCCTGCCTTCAACACAGTTGGTCTTTTGCCAATCGTGTGCCCATGCAATTTTTGGAAATAGCTATAGCTGTGAAAACAGAATATGAAACAAGTGGGGCAGATCCCATTCTCCATTCGTGCTCAGTTGGAAGTTTAACTGCAACATAGATCACTGCAGCCAGAGGCTTTTCTCCACAGAGGTAGTGGCTGGCTACTCTGATCAGATCAATAGCAATGCCTGTTGAGGGAATGTAGCTTTTCAAGACACGTCTCTGGATGTTTTTAACTGCATCGTCTTTGTTAAAGGGAGCTGCAAGTACCAAATGGAAGGAAAATTCAGATTCAGAGGACTACTGACAAGTCTCCCAGTTTCATCCAAAGTTTAAAATCATCGAGGATGGCTGTGTGAGAGAGAAACCAGTTACTGTGCAATGCAGGCTTCTCTGCTTGGCTTATTACTGAGTTAATCTGTGTGAATCTCATGACACGGGAAGCTGCTCCATGGCTTCCACACAGGACAGCAGCTCAGCACTGTGCAGAAGGGGTTTCCTTGCACATCCAGGCTCTTTTCATTCGTCCCACAATGAGATTTTTCCCCCTGGCTCCAGCCCCAATTTAGGATGCTGGGAACTTCTTGATAATATTTGAAGCCCCTCAGCAATTCTACAGCTGTAAGAAGTCCTGACCTGCAAGAAGGATAATGAATTTGAGAATTCCCAAGGAATTTACTGGAGCTATAGCAAAGGCAAAGCCACTAGTCCATGCTGAAGTGCCCAATCCTTCAAACTTTTGCTATTTGACCACTGTTGGAGTCCTGAGTTCCGCAGAAGGGAGCTCAATACCAAAGGACTGCAAAGTAGCTTTAAATCAGAACTGCACCTTTCTAACCATTTTATTAGCAGAACATGGATACAGTTTCTTATGTCATTCAAATCCTCATAAAGTAACTCACACCATTTGTCAATGGCACTGACACGACCACCGAACACCACAGGGAAGGTGGCTCTAATGACATATTCATACAACCACTGCCCAAAGGGGCCTGCAGGAAAAAGCACAAAGGATGGGATTAACAGCATTTAACAGTAGACATCTACAAGGTCAACACCCACATCACAGTGAGCCATGTTTTCTGTTCCATTAAGCAGCAGACACCCACAGCTCTGTGGAAGGCATAATTCATCCATCTGGGTTCCATCCACTGCATTCTAAGGTGCCTATATTCCCCACTGACTATAAAGAGGGGACTGGGGAGCAGTAGAGGCACCTATATCTGATCAGAGGAGTCCCAGTGGTCATCATCTGTGGCTGCACCATGCTCTGGGGAATCCTCCAGAAGTCTTGGGATGCTGAGAAGGATAATGGAGACTCTATCCACAAATCCTCCCTACTATAAGCACTCTTGGTTAAGCAAGCATACAGTATGGATGTACCAGATTAAATCCAGCATTCAAATTACCTGTTAGGCATGAAGCTATCTATCTGAGCATATAATGATAAAGTCAGCATACAGCAAGGTTTCAGGTAGGCAGTCTTCAGTGAGGGATTTAACCCAGTGATTTCAAATAGAACTCCCTGTATTTGCAAGGGTCAAAATAATTTTGCAGTACCTTGAATGGCAGGTTATGGATCATCATCCATCAAAATCATGGGTAATCAATGAACAAGGTTGAGGATGGGTGATTTAATAACAAACAAACAGATAAAGTACCCTGTTCTCATGGAGCACGGATATTATTTCATTTTCTATTTACTGTCAGGATCTCCATGATAAATAGTCCTTCATAACTTTGATTCTCATATGCTAGAGTTACCAGACTTAATTGTGTTTCCCTCCATGTTTTATTAGGGCAAGGATGAATTTTCATGATTCATCCGACATTCATAATTTGTCATAATCTCCTTGTTTTGCTCTTTGTCTCAGCAGCTATAATATTAACCTAGGTCAATAATTCTGTCAAGTGGGAGTGATGATACTTGAAATAGGGAATTTAAAGCATGGGAACTACATCTTATCTCAAAAGATGCAAAAATGAAAATCTTGGATAATCACTGGATGAAGGTGTTGAGAGCACCTGGGGTCCGTACAGCCAGGCAATATTTGCCTACTGTATACTTACGATATGCTTGTATGATGCAAAGTCCTCTTTCATTAGCGTCTCGTTCGGATACAACTTAACACTACAATCATTTTTTCTCTCTCACTTCTGGTTCCCATCTAACAGAACGTGCTGAATTATCTTAAGAAGTGTCTTAAAGTATCACTGGATCTTGGAAGAATTTCAGGGCCCATCTGCAACCCAGAGAAAACTCAAACGTGTCCTGAGATTTGGTGTGTGGATTCAGACGTCACAAGACCCAGCAGCTTTGTCACATTAAATCTTTTAGTTTGGACCTGCCATGATTTACACACTCATTTCTTTCTAGAGGCTGAACTTCCTGGCCAGAGATATCATCATTAACATCTGTGCACCCCAGGAAATCCAACTAGGAAGACTGATCTTGAAAGAAAAGGACCATGAGGCACATTTATTGCAGTCATGCCTGCCCAAAGTGAAATGTTCCACCTAGAGTGGAACATTTCTTTCCCGATTTGATGTTGATCCTTATTTTCTGCCAGAGAATGAATTTCCAAGGGAGCCTTCAGAGTAATCTTACATACTACACTTGCCAAAGTTAGATCTGAATCTCCTGAGCTTCAGTATATTTGAACCAGCTGCCACAAAGACCTCGGTCTCATAGAGCAGATGAAACAGGGGTACCTGCAAGCCTGGAGCTCTCTCCCGGTGCTGCGAAGGCCTGTAATGTATTCTAGGGAGACTGTATCCCCAGGTCTAGAATTACACAGAACTGTATCATGAATAAACTGTTCATTTCCTGTTGTGTTACTGGGACTGTCATCTCTAGAAATCCAAAATTACCTGGACAAGAATATAATATTCAACAGTAGCATAACACCAAACTATCCCCCAAAGCACAGTGTTCAGCTTATGACACAGTTTCAAGTGCCCTCTTCTGTGGGAAAAAAGTTCCTTCAGTCCTCTAGTAATTTGTTAAATTGAGTCTTTTAAAGGTCTGAATTCCCAAACCGCAAGATAGGAATATGCACTGTCTTAAACATTTTGGGTCATATTACCAAGCTCTTCTTTGCAATCACAAGAACTAGATATTGAAAAAAATCATCCCTGAACACATGCATATATATTACTGCCCCTCTCCTTTTCTTCTCATTCCTCTCATTTTATTCTGTCTTTACAAATCCAGGCAGTGGTGTAATGCCATCTCTCATATTTGACCAGACTTGTCTCTTCAAGAAACTCAGGTTGGTCATGTCCTCATGGGTCGTGTCCTACCCATCTTTCCTAGCACAGGCTGTGGGTGCACTCGCACTCACTGGGTCTGCTACTCTTTGATTTGCTTTCCACCTGGCCCCACCATTATAATGTTTTCAGTACAGTCATAGAACCGTAGGCTAGTTCGGGTTGGAAGGGACTTCAAATGTGTGATACCCCAATAAACATCCTGTTCTCTTTTTAATCTCTTTGGGCATTGGGGTGTGGGGGGGAATCAATCCACTTATATATACACCACTTCTTGCAGAACTTTCATCTCCTCTGCCTCCAGCCTCCGCTGTCTGTTCCTGCTACTGCATCTGCCTCCAGTCTGTACTGTTAGTACATGGGTTTGGTACGTTTTTACATTGATACCAGACATGGGTTTGGTTTTTTTAAATAAAGTTTAATTTCATCAATTGCCATGTGCTGAGCAAGAAAAAGAGCTGCCAGGGCAGCCTTACTCATCAGACTAGGGTGGCTCAGATGCTGCAGTTTTACAACCAACTACATGTAAGGGAGTGATGTATTAACATCGCATCCCTCTGCCTTCTCCTCCCCAACCTGAATGACCATCTGCATCCATGCTGGCCGGGGGGTGCCTTTAGCACACCCCCGTAAAATCCCTTCAGCTCTCATTGTTCGTGTTTTTCAACAGCTGTGGCCCCAAGGGCCTTCTGCAGGGCTGCATGACTGCTCCAGACATGACCCATTTGATGAATGGGGTCTTCGAACTGCAAAGCCTGCTCTGGATTCAAAACCGAGCCAGCCACAACCTGAATTTTCTGCAAACTACCCACCAGATCAGACTAACAGATCTGAGAAAGCCTTCAGATTTGGATGACTTTTGTTGTAGAAGACACAAAGACTAGGGAGGCTCCATGAGAGAAACCATGAAGTGTGAACAGCTCTGAAAAATCCCCCACATCCAGCACAGCTTCTCTGCAGTCTGATCAGGGTTTTCACTTGTTCAGAGAAGGGAAATGAGGCAACAGATATAGTTCTCTTCAGCTGGAATATTTCAACACCATCTCCATCTTGGAGGCAGTCCCCTTTTGGAAAAACTGTCTCTGTGCATGAGAAACTACAGCCAGCCCCTTTTGCAGCTCTTTCCTGAGTGGGACCTGTTCCTCAGGCTCATTGACGACAGTGGCCAGCTACATGCCCTCCTCATTAATCTCCTGGACAGTCTGCTTTCTGACACGCTGCCTTGGACATGTCTACATCAGCCCCTGCGCACCAGCCAGATCATTCTGGATCACATTTGCTTTAACTGGAGATGGAATGCATAACCTTGTTTGAGCCGATGAGACATCGATTGTGTGTCTTGTCCTATCTCTCTACCAACTCATCATTTGCTCTTTCAAAACACTGCTGAGTATGGTAATATGGAGCAGGCTTCTTAAAAGCTCAAGCTTGGGGATAGTTGTTTTGCTCCTCCAGGAGAACATGGAGACTTGCAAAGTGTCTTTTTATGGAGACATCCTACCTTGAAAGAGAACATGATTAACAAGGTAGGAAGGGTGAAAATCACTTGCTTTTAGATAGCGGTAATGTCAACCTAATATGTCTCTTATTATGGAACCCACAGCTAATGGTGGATATTTATGTTCAATTTCTGCAAGCCACATTATCTGAAATTTTCTGTTTCAAGAGAGAAATAAACTGTAACTAGGTTTCTGGATCTATAGATTGCAGGGAAAAGAAACCGGAAGGCTGACTTTGAAGCATCTTCCTGACTCCAGAAAAAAATGAAGAAACCTAAATATTTGTTTACAAATCCCATGATTTTTAGTCTCTTCTGAATTTTTTCAGCAGGGCCTGACTTATGAGATGTGACTGCTTGAAACTGAAAACACTGCTGTGTACCATTCTAGTGGGCCAAGAAAGCCTCACAGTGAGCATCAAAAAATTTTACTTTTCCTTCAGAACACCTTCATATTTCCAGGGCGATAAAAAAATAGCCTATATATAGATAAGAAGCAGCTGGTCAGCTGTACTTGAAATATTCAAAGTAATTCTCTTCTTAGCACTTCTATCTTTAAGTTATAAAGCAAGGTTCATTGGCTGCTGACATTCTTGAGTTTCAAACAAAGAGACTCAGTAAGGCTGCTTGCTTTTTCTTCTGCATTCTCTTAAAAATGACTTTACAAATTATTTAAGGCAAGTTGTCTTCATGGCTTTCAGTTCAATACAGAAGGAAACAAAGCTGAACAGCACCCCACTGATAGTATTATAAATGCCATGTAGGTTCTTGTTTCAATCTCAAACTTTACATTACTGCTGCCATTAATGGAGGCAACCCTGATTTTGCACCAGCTTAAGTGAAAGCAACATCAGACCCACAAATACTGGATTTTTAAAATAAGCAAAGAAAGTAAAACAGTAGTGAGAAATAAATTAATTATTGACATTTATGATAAAATAGCTGGTTATCCAGTTCTCTCTCCACAGCTCTTTAACGAAAGGAAACTGTTTTAACCACGTGGAAGTAAGGAAAATGTTGCCAAAACAGCTCTTAATATACAAACCAGGATATGTAGCCTACGGCGGCGGGGGGGACATCCAAACAACAAACCCAAACCCCAAAACAAAGCCCATAAAGATAATTCAGACAAGCCAGGTGACAATCATGAGTATGGATATGAATTTTCTTTGCCATTGAGAGCTAGGTTTGAACGACATGGGCAGACAGATTTATGCTAAACTGAACACCCCACAAAGGTTGTCTCCAAAACACAAAACTTGGAGTTTGTATTATGGGAGAAACATAGGAAACCAGCCTATATAGATCAGCTGGTTAATCAATATGATTATCAATTACATGCACATTAAAGGTGATTATAGTGTAATTAGATTGTCCTTGGAAAACCTGCTCTGCAAATTCCCAACTCCTTTATGTAGTTTCTAGCACCCAGGTCAGGATGCCACCAGCTTCCTTTGCAGTCTTGGACATTACCAGCAACAGTCTGGAAAATAAATCAACATTTGCAGCATCTGAAATCTGTGTCCACACACACATTGGTAAAGAGGCCCACGTACATGACCAACAGACTTCTCCAGTACAGTCCTATTTTTCAACTTTTCTTGTCAACAGCTACAAAACTGATTCAATGACCAAAATGTAGATTTGGGGAGTGCAAGAGGTCTCCATTGCTGTTTCACTAAGTGGCAGAGTATAAATGATTTAGTGTGACTTTTTACAGGCAAAACTGTTTACTTTTTCTTAGTTCAAAGAACTGTTTTATTCTGTTTACAAATGTCCTTGCATTTACTTACAACAAATGAAAGCAGTACCTCGATCTGTCAGAAAAAGACTTAAGAAAAAAAAAGATCTCTTAACTTGAAACATCTCTTTTTTCAGTTATTAAAACTGCTGAAGAATTCAAGAAATTATTCACCCAGCTTCAGTCTTTGGACCTTTGGGGAATCTACTGGAAGTCACTGCTGTCCCAGCCTCTCCGGTCCAGAGAGACAGTGCTGGCATCTTCTGAGACTAGATCGTGGCTTACATGAAAGGAGAATTGTGCAGAGATTAAAGCCTGGCTTTTTTAAAGACTGTTGGAATTGGAAAAGAAGACATAATTTTTTTTAACAGCATCAATTGAAAAAAAAAAACCACAACCCTTGCTGTTTTCTTTTTCATGAAGTAGGTCAATTGACTGTTTAAGGACACTCAACTGTTGGAGAGGCTGTTTGTTTTCCAGTTTGGGTTTGTTTTGACTGAGGGTTACATAAAAAGTAGATCTCATCCCTTCAGTAAATGTAGAGCAACCTGAACAAAAAAAAAATCAGGTATTCTTTTTTCTTGCTAACACCTTCTTAAATGTAACATGTTTTGATGGAGGCTCCTCAGCAAGCTCTACCCTCAGCCCCTCTGTAATTGGTTGAGTTACTTGGGAATCAAAATCAATTCCTATTAGAGAAAAAAAGAGAGACTGCACCATATTGCATCAGGCTGGCAATCCATCCCGGTTGGTGTAACACCTCTGCTGCTACAGCGCGTCGAGACAACCCTTCTATAGGATAATGAAGGTTTCTTGTGCACTCCTGTCGGGAGGAACTGGGACAGTCATTGGTGACCTCCTGCTGCAATCAGCTCAACTCCCAACAGTGGTACTGGATCAACGCAGAGACTCACCTCATCTAATACCCTGTCTCCGTCCCTGCTGGGGTGATGCTCGGAGGAGAGCGCAGGAACAGGGCATGAACAGCTGGAGCCTTTTTCCTGGCCATGCCATAGCTTCTAGCAACCCACGGTTGATGCTTTGAGGAAGAGGTTTGATAACCTACATATGTCAATACTGGTCATAAAGTTATCCAACCCTTTTACCGCTCTAACTGCAAGGTCTGACTCCAGCTTATAACAAATTATACAGGCTAGCTCTACAGAGGGAAGACAAACAGCTTTTTTACTAGTTTTAAATGTACCGGCTGTTAATTTCACGGGGCAACGGGACAGAGTAAAACACCAGGAGGCTTCAGTTTTTGTCATACTCTTCACAGCCATAAATTTCTCTAACAAGTCCTTTGCACATCTCTTACCTCATTTGCCTACTCCTCCCATGGTCCCTCCCTGTCTATACCTTGTCCCCTAAAGGATGAGATGTTTTAAGAATTCCTGCCTTCCACCGAGGCTGAAAGTGTTCCAACAAAACTCCTTTTTAAATTTAATTTTCTCTTTATGAAATGGAAGTTTTCACCAAATCTGTCTGCTTTCCACATTAAAAAATACAAACAGAAAATCAAGTTTCCTTCAAAATGCCAAACGTCAGAAAGGGAAATATTTGTACTTTTCCAACTCACCAAGATATTTTGATCTTCACTTGTTTGCTGAAGTTGAAAATACCAGGGAGTCCTCTAATCTGCTTCATGACCTGCCCTGCCTAGATTACTGCTCGTTAGGATGAGGACTATTCTTTCCCACAGTGCAGCATTTGCTACAGGACCGCCACGATTTCAGTTGGGTCTACTAGACACCACCGAAATTCAGTCTTCAAAAAGTGGACAGCAGAGAGAAATCTTTGTTTGCAGGACAGTCTCAGCTACTATGAGAGTGACAATGCCAAAGATGCCAGCACTGAGGGAAGAGCCATCAAAGAACAACTAAAGCCACAGACGAGTCCCACAGGGACTGCAAGCAGAAGCGAGACCCATGACATATCTTTTTCAGGGTCCTCAGAGAAAGTATTTTGGAGAGAGGCATTAGCAGCTGGAGCAGTCCCCACGATGGTGACTCAGAGTGAGCTCCCGAGGACAATGCTTTTCTGATTTCCCATCAGGCACTTTAATCTATAAGCCTACAGCATTTATTTATGTCTTTCAGAACAGCAGATAAACACATTATCCAATCAAACACTTTTTCATGTTATTTATTTTATGTCCATATTCCTGCAGCACCCAAGAACCAAACTAAACTCATCATACTGGGTGCCCTACAAATCCATGGAGGGAGGCACTTCTTGCCTCCAAAGCTTTGCAGCATGAACAGACATGTGAAGGGAGGTGCAGTAACCGAGCCACGGGGCTGCAGAAGGGCAGTGGCAGACAGGGAATACAGCTGATGCCTCCTTGGGCCATCAGTTGTTTTTTTGTGAAGTGCTGAGATTCCTCAAATGTTGTGTCCTACCAAGTCCCACATCTTAATGATGCTTTTGAGTGGCTGTTGTAAACAACATTCAAACTACTGGCACATCTGCTGGGTTCATCTCTGCCTGCTTCTTACTGATGCCCCTCTGCAGCTGGGATACGTGAGATAAACCTGCAGAAACCACGGGCTAACAGATGGAGCTAAAGCCAGGAGCCCTAATGAGCTATATGAACCGGATTTTATTAGCAAAGTCCATTTGCTGGCTGGGGATCCCAGATATCCAAGCCAACCATTTTCTGCCCATCTTGGTCCATTCCTTTCCATTTGTTTTACTAAATAAATGGCAAGACTGGCTCCTAGCCATTGCCACCCGCCTCTGCCAGCCCGTGATCCCAGCAGCTCCTGGAGCAAGCTTGAGAACCAAAGCAGCCATGGACATTTGCAGACACCTGCTCAGTGATGAGTAAGTTTGGGCTGGGAGAGCAGGGCACCGCCAACAGCGCAGGTTAGTATGCATGGGTGTAGAGTTCAGATTGTACTTTAATGTCTATTTATTCAGTCCAGACTAATGACCCGTGGATTAGCCCTCACTAACAGGTGATCTGTTCTTCCATGAAGCACTTTACTTCAGCTCAGCGGTTGGGCACAGATTAAAAAGGGCTCATGCCATATTACAAAAGTACTTAATTAATAAAAAACAAATGAATTGCCCTGCTGAGGCTGAGTAATCTGCTGGTGGGAGACATGAATGAAGTGGAGCTGAGCAGAAATGTTCTCCTGGAATAAATTTATATCCGAAAAAAGAAGTAAAGAGAAAATAAGGGAGACGGATCCTTGTGGGGGGGTGCGGATGGGTGTGAAAAGGACCATGGCCTCTGCATTTGTCTCGCTCTGAAGCCAGGGCAGACTCAAGCCCTGAACGCTCGCACCGATAGCAATGTCAGTTATACCAAAGTGTTTGGGCAGAACCGATTAATGGCTGCAGGAGGAAGCGGGGGAAAACCTGTGCCGTGCAGACACAGATGGGTGAGCGGTGCCCATAAAGGGACACCCTGATAACGAGCCACGCGAGCTGCCTGCTCCTCTGTGGCACTGACAGCACGGCAGCCGGGGAACCCGCCGTCTCGGCAAGGCCCAGTACCGGCAGCTCTCCTGCTGTTCCTGCACAGGCAATTTTCAGAGGCAGCGGCTCTCAAAGTCAAGAGTCTCGGGCAAAGCAGAGCTGGGCTCTCCGTGCTGGAGACGTACATCCCGGGAGCTCCAGCGAGACGACGCAATTGCAACGCGTCTTTGAGGACTCGGATTTCTGTATCCTGTCCATTCTGAGGGAAGAATGATTCACATTTTCTATTGACGTTTTCAGGAGTGCAGCCTGTCCCCAGGGAAAGCCAAGGGCTGAATGTTTCCAGTTCATTAGCCACGAGGATGGGAACAACAGAGGGGTGACACTAAGGTAACGGTCTGCTGCCTGTACTGCGGATCTGCGGAGCACCCAAGGGAGCCCCAGGGCTCTGCTTTCAGAGCTCCTCCACCACAGGCCGCTGCGGAAAGGGACAGCTCGGCCTCCCCTTTGCCAGGGCTGGGGGACACCAGGCCTCCTGTGTAGGGGACTCATGGAGGTCCAGCCA
>NW_010515491.1:68607-76147 GCF_000687285.1 Phaethon lepturus
GGAATGGAGTGTCTGCCCTGCTGTAGGTCCCTACAGGGGATGGAGCTGGCTGCACCTGCACCCTTTGGAAATGACGGTCATGGTTCTTAACTGGATGGACCTTCTTTTTTGGGAGGACAGATTCATTTTTTATGCCGGAATCCTGATTGTTTTTAATCTTGCAGTATCCATCAGAATCACAGAATCACAGAATCATTAAGGTTGGAAAAGACCTGTAAGATCATCAAGTCCAGCCATCAACCCAACACCACCATGTCCCCTAAACCATGCCCTGAAGTGCCACGTCCACACGTTTTTTCCCCAGCGATGGTGACCCCCCCCCCTCCCTGGGCAGCCTGTGCCGGTGCTTGACCACTCTCTCCGTAAAGACATTTTTCCTACTTTCCAATCTGAACCTCCCCTGGTGCAACTTGAGGCCATTCCCTCTCGTTCTATCGCTGGTTACTTACAGGACTGGCTTCTCTAAAAGCACTATGGTTATTCTTGTCTTAGAAGGAGTGTGAGATAACAAGGCTCAAGCTGAGAGCAGGGGTGTCTGTACTTGCTGTTTGCTGGGGGGTAATCAGAAAACAGGTGGAAAGAACTGTTTATCCAAGTATCTGTTCTTTTTCTCTTGGCTTTCTAACCAAACGAGGCTTATGTGATGATTCTGTGTGAGCAGGCACGCGTGGGTGCATCCACCAGTCACTATCCACCAAGTCTGGCAGGGGATGTGGGTCTCAGAGGCAGCCTGGTTCCACAGGCGCCTGGAAGAGAGGTGGGAAGAGGGGGGAGATCCTGTCTGTGCCCTATATTCAGCCCAGGGGAAAGAAGGGATCAGACCTGTCTCACTCAGAAGATAACGAGGCTCTTATGCACATGGACTACTGCAATAAGATTGAAATATTTTGGGTCTTTTAAAATAAATTTATTTTTAGCTTTCTTTTTTTAAAAAAAGTATACACTATTTCATATTCTGGAGAGTTTTTTCTCCTGTTAGTTTTACCTACCTCAACAATAACAGAATGAGGTTGGGGTTTTCCCTTTTCTTCTTTCCTTTCTTTTCCTTAAATTAATTATTTCCCCCAGCAAACACAGTATCTCAAACGCCAAATTATCCCCAAACTTTGGCAAAGGGACAGAAACAAAATAAGTTTCTGCAGCAGCGACACATTTTCCAAGCTACGACCAAGTGGCAAAACTTCATTGTTCTGTTGCTGGTCTTAATTATAAAAACAAAGTCAAACCCCTGACATATATGACAGAAGAAAACAGTGTGAAAATCATCAAATAACAATAAAAATAATAAGCTCTATTTGAAGACGACAGCAGCACAAATTGCAAACTGTTTCAGAACTATTTTTTAAAAGGAAAACCTTCAGTTAGTTATATGCCAATTAATAATTTTTTTCCTTATAGCTACAAAATCAAACCAGCTCAGCTCATAGAAGATACCACGAGGCGATGTCAGCCATCTGAAGGTTTGCCCTGACGGCTCTTCCAAGTATACTCCTTCTCCCCATGACCTCTACTAGCCAGAGAGAGACCGAGTGCTCGCAAATCTCTGCTCTAGGGTCTTTTGGCCATCTGTCTTTCAGGCCGTGGAATAAGGAAGGATGTGGCCGTAGGACTCTGCCTTTTGCTTCCCATGGTCTAGAGGGGCAGAAGGGTCCTTTATAAGGCCCAGACACTAGCAGGGCTGGCTTTAATCACGGGATGTTAGGAAAAGACAGCAGGCCAAGGCAGAAAAAGCAATCTCCCTTCCACTTTGCTTGTGCCACAGCCCCCAAGGTCTGCTAATGGCAAAGGAAGGATCCGGGTTTGCAGGAGGAGCGGGAACCCCCAGCAGGATCAGCTGCTCCCAGGCAGCAGTGAGCCCTGCTCAGCAGGGTCTCCTCAACTGCTCTTCATCCCAGCTACCATCCCCAGGTACCGTCCTTGCTCCTGCACTGCTCAGAAAGCTGGAGACTGCTCTGGACATTGCTTCTGGATGGAAGTTTGGCCCTTGGGAAGCAGCCTTTCCAGCTTCAGGTATCCGCAACCTCAAGTAGCCAGCCATGCTTCTCCCAAAGAACCCAGCATTTCCTCTTGAAGGGCTGTATAGTCTCTTTACTGATGCTCACCCAAAAGCCCATGTCTGTAAAATAACTTCAGCGCATCAACTGCTTGAAAGTGGCTCAGCTGAAGGGAACTCACTTCCAGAAGATAAACTGGGTATGGCTGCCTGCCCAGTTTCAACAAAAGATGGATTTATGAAGCCAACTAAAACCATGCCATCCATTAGGAGAACTACAAAGCAGAACATTTTAAAGTTAATTGGTTTTGCAATTAGAAGATACACAGAACATGTGATGCAATTAATTTTACATAAACTTGGTCAGGAATTAAACGCAAAAGCACTTGGTTACTTCTTTAAATGAAGCACATGTCTGTTTCCAACACAACCAGCTTCTTTGCATACCAAAATGGGAGGCACTGAAACACTCACACACAACTGCAGCCAGAATAACTCTGCACTGTTGTATTTTTTCAAAGGCCATGCTGTTTTGGAGATGATTCGATTTGAAGCATGAAGCCCAGTTTGGAAAGCCAGCAGAACTACATGTGGAGACGAAGCTGTTTCCTGCCCCTGAGCATTGGGAAGTATAAATCAGCAAGGTTTAACTGTTAATCCAGTGGCATAGGGTTTTCAGTTGATAAATATGTGCAGTTGTTTAGTGCTGAACAGTCAACTGGCTTTTCAGAAGTTCAGCTGCTGAAAAAGCTGCAAGTCTGAATTTCCCATGTACAAGCTGGTTCTTACCAAGATATCAGTAAGTGGGAATTTTGGCTAAGGTACCCTTGCTTATATCACATCATGAAATCTTTTGCATGTTGGGCAGCTGGATGGATCTGGAAAACTCTTGTCTGCAAGCTGCTTCTTATTAAATACCACGTCTGGTCCTGGGTCCAGGCAGTGGAACCAGGGGACAGGTCTGACTCTCCGCCCTGCTGCAAACCTGTTGCAAGACATACTTGAGCCACCGTGCTTCCGTCTGCTGTAACCCATACTTAGAAATTGTGGTCCCTGGGGTAGGCAGGGTCTTTTGGTATTTGCACAGCACTATACACCATTTGGATCTTATTTTGACTACAGCTTTTCATAAAGAAAAAAAGCCATTAAAGTCAGGACTGGTAAGGTTTTAGCAGGGCAGCTCTCTAACTGCATTAAAGCTGCCTGGTCCGAAGAGCACAGGCTTGGACTGGTGGTGAGACAAAGCTCCCTACGACGAGTTGCAGCAGGCTACAAATCCCACCGGCCGAGGCAGCAGCCAACGACAGCAGCCTCTTCTATAAAGGACCTGGGTCTGATTTTTGAACCAACCCTACGCTGCCTTCCCCCAGCTCAGGGTCTGGCCCAGCACGGTTACTGCTGGTCTTCTATTAGTATCTATAAGAGGAAAGTTGGGTCCCAGGGACCCACTTTACAGTACTTTGCAAGACCTCCAGCCCTGGGAGTGGGATGGAAAGCCTCCCTGAGATGGTGCTGTGTGTACCTGTGTGCAAGGGGTGTGAGCGCAAGTAACCACAAAGAGCCCTGCAAGCACATTAAACTTGGCATTTCTGCTTTGCAGAGGTTGTATAAACATTTCCTTTCATGCTGATTAGAGCCCAGCAGTTACCGGACAGGCTGGCAATGGCAACACATGCCCAGGCTGGTGGTAACAGCTCATTAATCAGTCAATCAAATAGAAAAACTTGATTCCGTAGGGCTCTGAAACTAATTTTTAAATTCCTGCAGCTATTTATGTCTTCATCTTTCATTCTCTCCTGCAATAGCAAAATTAGACCCAATATTATAGCTATTGTGTGGACAAATTGGGGTTTTTTTGCAAGTTCATACAAGTGCCAGAATGACTGTCTTCCACAAGGAGAAAATTTCAGGGAATACTTTTAGGTCTATAGGGGAGTAATTGGAAGGGAAACATTATCACATCAACATTTTTTCATGGTGTATCTCTGTGTGAAGTGCTACAGAATGCAAACATTGGAAAATTTGACTCTTATTTAAAGTGTGCTAAATAGGAACAAAGCCAGATAAATTATTTTTTGGAAATAGAAGATTATGGAAGTTTCAGGGGAATCATGATTATTCACACATATGGATTAAACATCAGGAAAAATTTAGGCAGCAAAACCTCTGGTGGCAGATGAATTTCTGATCAGGTAAAACATGCTGCATCAAACTTCACACAAGAAAACATGCCGTCTTTTAGAAAGAGACCTAACATCACCTAAAATGTTCCAAAAGGGTTAAAATTGAAACAGCATACTTCATTTTGCACTGAAATAAACCTTCTGGGTTTCATTTGGGTTTCAAAAAAGTGTGGAGTTTTGGGGGATTTTTTTTTGTTTGTTTGGGGGTTTTTTAATAATTTTCTCTGAAAAGTATTATTTCTATGGAGGTGTAAGAGAGGCTGCTTTGAAAATTTGTTCCTACATGTGGAAGGAAAGAGGTCGAGCCCAGGACGCAGGAGAGCACATAGCCTGGAGAGGGTGAGAGGGCAATAGATGTTTGGGTGACTGGTTGTCATCAGAGCATCTCGCCAGAGGCACGGAGGCAGCGGAACCTGCCGACTGCCAGCATTATAACGCTATCATCAGACTGCCGGAACGCACTAAAAAGCCCTCCGAGAGAGTATTCATTTCACAAAAGCTACCTATCATCTTCCAAATAGGCCGGTCTCAGATCAGCCTCATTAAGGAGGAATCTGCATAAATTAACGGCAGCTGCCTGTGACATTAAGCTCTCGTTTTTACAGACTGGCTTGCGGGGCATTGAAACCAGGAGCAAGCAGTACCTTATTTTTTTCCCACTCCCTCCAAGATGTTTTTCTCTACCAAGGAGGTTTCAACAGCAGCTGACAGAAAGACTTTTCCCTCTTTCATATTTGTGCCATCCGTCTATCACCTGTCCTTCCAGACGATGCAAATTCACTCCTTCCCACCCTGCTGACAGCTCTTTCATTTTGAGCAGATCTGATTAGGTAAAAACAAAAAGTCAGAGAAAAATAGCCACAAGAAATGACCAGGCTTGGATAGCACCTGGGGCCAAAAGCAAGGCTGGTGGAAGGGTCTGATGCTGGCAAGAGATGTAATTGCAGTAGTTTAAGAAACTGCAACACACACTGAGCTGCTCTGCTAATGCTTCTTGTAGGGACTGGGCAATTTCTTAAAATACTCTGCCATGACCACCCGCAATCCCTGACCACACGTGAAGATGGGACTGACTGCTTATCTCTTCCTATCACCCATGTCCCACGTGTGGCTGTGCTTTGAATATGAGCAGTAGGCACGTTTTATCAAATATAAATTTTCCCATTTCCAAGCTGCAGAATACTAAAGCAGGTTTTCCCAGAGCCTGGTTTTACACTTAGTAAATCTATTCAGAATCCAATATCCAATCCACTTAGCAGAATGGTAGGCTGCAGCCTTCAGGAGAGAAGTGAAAGGTAAAAATTAAGATAGAAAAGACTTGACTTCTTTTTTCCAGCATGAGTAACTAAGCATTGGAACAATTTACCAAGAATGCACTTATAGCTGTTAAGTCAGGGCACAGTAACACACATTCAAGTCTTTATGAATTAAAAGATTATTTTGGACTGACCACCTCTTCCCACCCCACCTCAGAGCTGTAGCAAAAGTAAAGGCAGCATTGGTTGAAAGAAATTACTGGTTTCCTCACCTTTTAAGGGTTATTAAATAGGGGGAAAAAGAAAGAAAATTTGAGAACAAGATGAACCAAAAATGTTTCTTTTTAAAATGTCAGAAAAACTCTCTCCACTTTCTATGAAGTGATAGTTTTAAACAAAACTAACACATTTTCACAAAACATGATGTTCCAAATGTGCATTCCAACTCCTTTCTGCCCTCTTGCAATGAAAAGTGGACATGAAAACATCAGAAGTAATCTTGCAAACAAGACTGTATATTTTTAAAGATACTAATCACTCATACAGGCTTTAGGACATGACGCAGAAGTGACTGGCTGAGGCTCCTGTGACCGTGCTGTGCAGAAGGTCACAAAATCCCCTCTGCTTTACCAGTGCTCAGAGGGTGCACAGAAGGATCTCACACGTGTGGATGAGGCTCAAGGACATGAAATCAAGTCTACAGTAAAGCAACCTTCTTCCAGATCCCCAGGAATTGTTCCTACCTAATACCCCAGCCCCAATCTGGAGCTGATCCCAGAACGGATCTGAACAGCAAGAACCCAACGTCTCATCTCCAGCCAACTCCCTCTTCAGTTTCTCATTCACGGGTCTCCAAACCATGCAGCAAACAGCCTCTGAAAACTTCTGTCTTACATGACAAGTCCTGCTCTTAGCTGACCTTTGTTACCACCTGGTCTTAGGAAGGGGCAGTGCTGACCACGGAGCTCTCCTGAAAAGGCCAGAAAATATGGCATGAAATTGTCTAACATTATTTCTAGCTAGCAATGCGCCTTTCCTGCATACCACAGCCCTTTCAAGGAGTGACATGACTTTAAATAGCAAAGATAGACACCTTTTGAAGCATCTATTGAATTGGAAAGGAGACAGACAAGCTTTCACATGCACCGACAAGCAAAGTAAAGCTGGTCATCTGATCTGGGAGGGGAGCAGGCAAAGCAGGACCATGCAGGCTGGGCTTTGGACTCCTCACGGGATCACGGTACTCTTTCTGCTTCCGTTAAGTCACAGCTGACTTTGGCTTCTAGGCCAACATAAAAACTCATATCCAGGGCACCAGGTGATGTCCAGAAGGTAGCTGGAGGTCATCGTGGCCCAATACGTCCATCTGAACGGGCTGTTCCAGGCACTGCCCTACAGCAGACGCCATCGCATTTGGCTGCGGCTGTGTGCCTGGGCTTGTGCTGTTCTCAGCCTGCTGATGCTTGCTGTTGACTTGCTCCAATGGCTTGGACAGGCACAGGCCGGGTAATTAATGAAGAACAGCATGTCTGTGTGCCACACAAAGAAAAAAAGAGGCAGAAGAGTGAAATGAAACCCAAGCATTTTGTTCCCAAACTCTTAAGATGGAGAATCAATTCCTCCAGACTCGGTGGAGGTTTCAGCATGCTCCTTTCTATAGCTGCTGGCTTCCTCAACAGACAGCTTTCATGCTTCCGAATATTTTCTGCAGTGTATCCCCAACACACGGGTATTTGCATTGCCATGCCACAGTCCTTCCCACCCATCCAGGGCAGGACCATTGTGCAGCAATTCAAAGCAGTGCTTTTTTCCTTCAAATAACTGATTGCTATATAATTAGCTCTTTTGTTCCAGATATACAAACTCAGCTAGTTAATTATAGGCCACCTTGCCAGTGGTTTTTCAATTCTCTCTGGGTCTTGTTGCTGGGAGGCACATTAAGTAGCAGTGAGGAAAGGAAAGCTAGAAAGCTGCTAAAGCTGCTAAGAACAAAATTCTAAAAAATCCTCCTGACTTGTCTGTGAGACCTTTTATTTTATGAGTAGCCACAACAACTGGTGCTTCCATTATGCCTCGCAGATTTGTCAGTCTGTAGGCATAAAGAGCAG
>NW_010515491.1:76178-100501 GCF_000687285.1 Phaethon lepturus
CTCTTTTCATGAGCTCTGCACACATCACAAAAACGGAGGTTAAGAAAAAAAACAGACCAAGCAATGCTATCCAGCTGTGGTCTATGAAAGTGCTTTCAGTTATTGACCTGTGCTGTATTTATCTCTTAGAGCTAGTGGGCTGGTTTTCATTTCTTTTTTTTTGCTTTTCCCTTCAGTGAAATGGAAGAAAAGATTTTTATTTTTCTTAATTCCTTAAATGCCTCTGCATTCAGTAGGGCGTCAAGAAAAGCTTCACAAAGAGCAGATGATGCAAAAATTCATCACTGCAAGAGAAAGACGCAAGGTAGTAGGGAGGGGAGATGAATCTAAAGGTTTTAAAATCCCTCCACCCTCCTACCCACCTTCCCTCGCAATGACGTGCCAGGGCTGTTAGCCTCTGCATGCATCAGAGCCCCAGGAGAGGTGGGAAGAGTCTGTGCTAAAGCCTTTGGGGCATCTCACTCTGCCCCAGCTATCCTCTGCAGACTGAAGTACGTCCCTGTAAGACAGGAAAAACTCTCCAAAGCAAAGAGAACCGAGTTACGCATCCGTGGGCCTCAGCCTTTAAAGAGTTCACTGCCTCGCAGATGCTCTGGGCTGTGACTGGCCTGTGGAGTAGACATGAAGGGTAAGGACCACGGTAAAGGCATCAACAGGTAAGAAGCGCCAGAGTACAAGAAGTCATTACACCCTGTGGAATTTGGGGTGAACGTTACCTGGAGAGGAGGTGCCCCTCACAGATGAGAAGATCTGTCGGTAGCGACTGTGCCACCAGCCGTAAGGCAGAGATGGTGCCAGGGTACCGAGGGTCCTTCTGCGTGGGGACCTCCGCTGCTCTCAGCCTGGCGCAGCCACACACGGACTCCAGAGCCAAAGAAACTTCTCCTACACTTTTACCGGAGACGAACCAGGTTGCAAAGCTTCTACCCTAACCAAACTCTTCTTAGACCAGAGGTCGTCTGGTTAGAGACAGCCAAGTTCTTCACTAAAATGTCAATTAGCCTTCTGCCTGAAAATTGGTTTGCATGTTTTGGGAGAATTGGGGTTATTTCCTCAGATAAAATTCAGAGTGTTTGCTAGGAGAAATCACTTTTCTCTGGTTTGTTTGTTGGTTGCTTTTTTTTTTTTAATAGGAAAAAGGTTATTCTTTCACCTGAATTTTTAAAGTTTTATAATTTAGGGTGAGTCCCCATATTTAAAGGCACTCAGTACCTTTTTTTTTTTGTAACTGAACATAAAAACTCCTTTAAGTGGAAATGTGGCTTTCTTTTTTCACAGAGAGAAAACACATTTTCCACTAAAAAGTGGTTTGGGTAGAAAGTTATTGCTTTGTACAAATGCTAGTGCCTCCAGATTCAGCGGGAAGCACACCTCACAGCGACAGCATCTCCTCCATTGGTTCAGAAAACGCCTTGGTTCAAAAAGGAAAGCTCCATACTTCTTCAAGGAAAAAGAAGTCTCAAAGAAAAAAACAAAGCCACCCACAGCCAAGGGCCCCAATTGGAAAAGGTTTCATTACAGCTTTGCTGAAAACTTCTTTACTTGCAGGACTCAGAACAAGAGGTCTCTGAGCAAGACTGCTTTAACATACTCTCTTTAGACCAAGAGCCAATCGTATACATATATGGCCACTGGATGATGAGATTATTAAAGATTTATGCATTCAGAAAAGTTCTGTACGCAGAGAAAATTAACTTTTAGGAGGGTGGCAAAACTACTCAGATGCACCTGATTTTAAATGAAGTTCTTAATGAAGAATTCTTGCCTTTGGTTGTATTATAGCTCCAAGTAGTTTTCACTTCCTCCTTCTCTCCCTCCTCCTTCCCCTTTCTGTCTCTTTTTTCCTGCTCTTTCTCTTAAGTGACTTCCCTTGAAATAATATAAAACTGTCACTTCTCCTTCATCTAAATTCACAGGTAATTCTTTAGTCATTGTCTCTTTGACTCAATCTTTAATTTTCCTTCAATGACAAGGCTGCCTGATAAGACTTCTTGCCTGCATTGTTTCTATCCATTCCTGAAGAGGAACTTTCCTTTCCTCTGCTTCAAGTGAAAGAGAGAATTCTTGATGGGTGAAGTCTCGTTTCTTTGAAAGACTTCTGGGCTTCTGCCAGGGGCTCCAACAGAGCCAGGCTGCATGATGAATGCTTGGGTCACCAAATCGCATGGCGCCGGGCTGTTCTCCTTCCTGCTAACTTCGGCAGTTGGAACACAAACGGCTCGGTATTTGAAGTGCTCACACGCAGTTGCTGAAGTTTGAAAGCTTCAGCTCTCGAAGTGAAACGATTATGTGAGAAGTTACTCTTTCATCTTCTAAAAAAAGAGTAGAGCATACTATAGCCCAAAGTGCACAGGGACTAGCACAACCACACTACTGCAGTATTTTCCTGTCTCAACACTTCCAGGCACAGAGGATTAAAAAGTCAGTGAAAAAATAGACTTAATTACAAAACTCGATACTTTTAACATTTAAAAAAACCCAAAAAGATCGCAAGTCTAGATTAGAGGGAAAATAATCCACTCCTTGCTTACCCAGGCGATGCTGCTGTACCTGATTAGAATTAAATATATGTAGGGGGAGAAATTTCACAAGTGTTCACTTGCTTTTGAAAGCAGTTTTCTTTTTTTTTGGCTCCTTCATGCTTTTTCACTGCAAATACTCAAACAATCCAAGTAAAGGAAAGCAAATACCTCAAAGCAAGTTTAACTCAAGTAGCCAAAGCTTTACCAAAAACAGATCTTCTGTCGGCTTAAGAAAAAGCTGCAGTGGCTGTTAACTCTGTCTTAATTTAAAAAGGCCCTGGTACTTGTGATTGCAAATCACATGCTCAGTCCTGCTATTTGCAGTCAGCATGAGGCACAGTGATTCTTGAGAGAAGAAAATCAGATAGTCCAATGCACATACGAATTTCACAATCTGTTTGCAGATCATCAGCTAACGGAGAAGGGGGATGAATTAAGCAAGGGCAAAAATCAAAGAAACACTTTTTTCTAAGATTTGTCCTCTACTTTGTGCCTTACCGTGCCTCCAGTTTGAGGCAAGGCTCCTGTTGAGCAAGGGGAAGTCTAGTGTTGAGTGGGGCTTCTAGACCTGCAATGTGAATTCAATGCCTCAGTTCCTGAGAAAAACTACAACACAGGCGTATTTAGCAGGCTGCTGCTTGGGACACCCGCCTTTATTATGGATTTCCTTCCTTTTATGGGCTACTTTTCCTCAGAACGGGGATGGTATCTGAATGTGGCTTTCTGCGGTTTTGAAAATGTAAATTTATTCTGTATTTCCAGTGTCATGTGCTCCTCTTATCTGCATGTTACAGTTATCAGAATAAATACTAGAAGACAAGTCCTTGGAGAGATCCTGTATGTACATGAGCTAAGTACTCCAGCCAGTAACTAATCCAGGCCAGGAATTTCAAAACATGGATTATTCTTGTATTAATTGCAAGAGATAACTGGGGCCTAGCAAACACTGAAAGGGGTGGGAAGTCCCTCCTCCCAAGAGCCAAGGATGAATGAGGAACTTTCTGCAGTGAAGATTCAAGTCACAGACCTAAGAACAGCCTTCCTCAAGGGTCAAGAGAAGAAAGTGACCTTCAGCATCACAGAGCTTGAACTGAAGGCGAGCAAAGAGATTTTACACAGCATTTGTGCGGAATTTAGCCACCTGAGTCCAAAGTGACAACCCTGAAACTCCCTTGAATTTCAGTTCAATTTGTACTTTGAGAAATTTTGCTCTTTACTAACCTGGTTCTCACTTTCACTGTGTGCAGCTTCCAGAAAGATAACGATCCACACCCAGCTGCATGCATTGGAGAAACTCACTTCAGAAAGTTGAAACTCCCAACATCAGCTCTGCATCATTGAACCAGCCCCTCTCTGAATCACTGCTGAGGGCTGCATCAAGCAGTTTCTGCCTTCAAAATACAAGTCCATGCTATATGACCTACAATAGTCACTCCCTTCAATGAGAGCAGCAGTGATGTCCTCCTCACTGTACAAACAAGCTTTATAAGATGCCCTGTGAGTAGTATTCGTCAGTCATACGCCATCATTACAACCCTACATTCCCCGAGACTGCACAGAGGAAAGCGAAAAGCACCTCCAGCCTCAAGAGGTTGGACGTTGCATTGATTGACCTGGGGCTGGAGCACCCATCGCCGACACGTCCCTCACCTCTGGCTCAGCGCGTGTGCTCGCTGCTGCTGGCAGGCACGGCGTGCACCACCACCCGCACCCTGCCTGTGCACACCAGACGAGACCTAGTTGTATTTCAGAAAGGGCACGGGAATCTACACCTGTGAGCAAGGGCCTTCCATCACCTTTTCCATGAGTGTGGCCCTATATATATATACACACACACATATACGCCTGCCTACCTATGCCTCTGCATTTGTCATCACTGGCTTCGATAGCTCTGCCTTGCTCTGCTGGAGCCTTAGCCCTGGCAGCGGGTTTGACCCTGTAGACAGTCCAGTTGAATTACAGTTGCTGGCTTCCTGAACCATCTTAAATAACGGGAAATGTTGGCAAACTCCAAAGCTGTCAGGTTTAGTCCTGTCAGGGTCAGTTTTGCCTTCCAACCACTCTGCAGCAGAGAAAGGACTGGGAGCACTTTGTGCAAAATGAGTATTCTCTTTACATTTAATCAGATCGTTATATTAATTAAATATGAATTGATTGTAAAGGACATTCATTGAGATTTAAAAGAGATACATTTAGGCGCCCATGTAATTAACTCAAAATAACAGAGGCAAGGAACGTGGAAGCTTATTAATACAATAACGTCCCAAGGATCATTGCCTCCCCACATCCCCACAGCTGCCTAGCACTGGCTATCACAAGCTACGTATCAATTAGCATACTTTCAGAAGATAATACACATTTTCAATTAGCTGGTCTCTCACTTGCTGGCTCTGACAGCGGTTCTGCCTTTGAATGGCTCTACCTTTTTCCTCTTTGGTATCCCGTATCATTCAGCTCTCCGAATCTCCTGCCGCTCCCTACTTCCATCTTAGCTCAGCTCTTTTGATCTGCATCATTTGTGAAAGAGTTCAACCGCTGAGTTCTTTCATAAAGGCAACAGAGAACATCAGGTTGGGAACAGGTTGAAATGAGACTGATTATCAGATCCAGACCTGGTGTTCAAACAAATAATTTCTTTTACTCTGCCTTTATGAAGACAATACATTATTCAGGGCATTCTAGTCTGTCCAAGTTTTTTCTGTTTGCCAAATAGTCCCCAAATGGGAAAAATTAGGGAAGGGAAGTCTGCATGCAACAGGAAACACATAGTACTCAGAGGCCTTTTTTTGAAGTAAAAGACCTTTTTTTTTTTAATCAATATCTTTTTCCAGCACGAAAGTCCCCCTTTGAAATAGAACTGTGCATGTGGCGCTTTGGGGCTAATTACCAGATGCTCATCTGGATGTTATCTTTTACAGGGGCTGAAATGGGAAAAAATGCGAAGTCAAGTCAGTGTATTAACACTCATAAAAATATGTACATCATTTATCTAGAGAGAGATGAAGTTTTGCAGTCTTGTTAATTAATACTAGCCATTCTGCCTTACTATTAAGGAGTCAGATGAAATTATTGCTGATTGGAAAAATGGGTTTCTCATCCCAAAATAGTTCTAAGGATTTCCAAGATACTCTTACTTTGAAGAGAGAAAAAAGCTAAAATCTATACATTTTTATGACTTGATCCTCCAGAATCACAATATTTATACTGGCTCACAGAGAACATACGAACATTCCCTAAGTATATAAATTTAACATTTTTTAATGTAAATGAATATTTCCAAAAGTAAATTTCATTAAAATAAGAAATACTGAAGTATCCACACTTTCAGTACTGCACACAAAGGAAACACTTTGATTTCAAGTAACTCCACCAGTCATCTTTTTTTAAAAGACAGAGTTTGCATGTACTTAATCAACTGTAATTATATTTTGCTACTGCTTGAGCACTAGTGAAATGATGTACACCAAAAAAATACCAAGAGCAAACTGAAATTTGAAGAGGAATCTTAAACCAGGTATGCTTCTTTCATCATGTTGGTAAGCTCCTGAGACTCCAACAGATGCCTTCACGGGGAGAGGCTGCAGCCAGGTTTTCTGTCGCAGGGCACCGGCAGGACATGCTTGCATGCCCAGGCCCTGAAGTCCTCAGGTAGTGGGGTGGGGTAGCAATCCTGCTCGTGGCAAGTACTCTGGCTGGCCAAAATTGAGAGGATATCAACGTCCATCCCCACCAGTGGTACAGTCAGGCCTTAACTGTGGGGAAGATGTGTCCTCGGGAGCCACAAGCCCTGGTCCAGGTTTGTGACACGGCATGGGTGAAATCTCAGTTTCCTTCGGTATGTACGAGACAGAGGTATGGCAGAGGCGAAGTCACAGCCACAGTCACCCTACGCCATCCTGGGGTACTGCTGCGGGCGCAGCGCTGCAGCCCGTGGCGCAGCCTGAAGGCGGACGAGGAGAGGGGAAGGAGGAGAGGCAGCACACCTTCAAGCAGTGGAGGGCTGGCTCAGTGTGCTCTTCTGCAACTCCAGCTGTTGGGAAGCATGTGCCTATTCACAAATGATGTCTGCAAATGCTATTACATCTCATTTTACAGACGGAACAGAGGCGGGCTGAGGCTATAGCTATGCACACTCCAGGCCAGCACAAGCCGACACTGCTGCCAAACCCTGGGACACATTCCCACCGCTGCAACACTTCTTGCTTTAGCAGAGTTAGTGCCAGGATGAGAAGTCATTTCTCCTCACTCTTCGATTCCTTCCTTGCACGTGTTTCTTTGAAGCCTATTGGTATGAGTCAACTCTGCAGGGATTTATACATTTGAACTAAGAGGGCTAAAACAACTAAAGAACACCCAGAAAAAAGCAAACCCACTGAGATATGACTTTTTCACATTGAGTTTGGTTAGAAGAAATAATCAAGATGATGTGATGAAAGTCAAAGCAAAATGTTAACGTTTCCAAAAACCTTTCCCTCACCTTTTTAAACATCGACCAGTAGCATTTAGTCCAATTTCACTGATACTCCATTTCACCGAAATCTAAGTTTGAGGTAAACTTACCATTTGCTGGGGTTTGCAGGAGGAAGGTTCTGTCCTGCTGCCTCACTGGGATGACAGGTATGCTGCTGTTCCTACAGATGGTGGCTTTTTCCTGCGTCCTGCAGGCAGAGCGTAAGTCTCAGCCGATTGTTAACTCTGTAGTGTTGGAAGACCTGCCTTTGGAAGCACAAATTCCTCTCAACTTGTTTTATGTTGGTTTTATTGTGTTGTACTTTGCCTTGAGCTCCTGAGTCTGCGATTTGCTCTCTAAGCAAGGCACAGCTTCCACCCAGGAGCAATTAGCCAGGCAGGTGCAGGCCACAGAAATCCAATAGCTGCAGCTCAACGTCTGGCACCAGCCTCAAGCCTGGGCAGTTCTGGGTATCATTCACCTGGCTCTGGCAGGCTCCAGTCAGCCAAACGTCGTAACTGGGCCAGGAACAGCAGATCACAGTGGACCAAGCGTCCCTCCTTATGCTCAACAAGTACACAGCTCATCATCCCAGCCAGCCTCAGGTTTGTCTTCACATGCCGCAGTCCTTGCAATGAGGATGCCAACAGTTCCTCTTTCAGTTTGCAGTTGCATGCTCTTTTTGTCCCGCTCCTTCCATGTATCTGGCACCAATGCTCCTTGGCATAAAAGGTACTTTTTTTTTTCCTTCATGGGAAGTGTTGGCCCGACAACCATTCCATCTGGCCTGACTTGTTAGGGAAGATGCACCTGTCTTGCTCCCCTGAATCGTAGGAAGTCTTTGGCTGGTCCAGGAACTCGTTAATCTAGCTGGAATGAGAAATGCCAATATCAGCTCGGTGCACTGGTTCAAAGACTAGGAAAGCTAGGGAGTGTTTTGGATGGTATTATAAGACACAAATTCATAGCCATTTTTGATTTCCATCCAATTTAATAGATTTTGTACTGGCTTTCTCCTTTGATACGAGAAAAGTTAGGACTATGCTGAACTTGGATGACAAAATGAAGCTTTAGAGAGACCTACCCATACTTAGAAAAAGCTATTAAAGGGTTTGATAGTTCAATCGGTAAAAAAAAAAAAAAATCCCACTTCCACAGCTGGTGATGACAAGATCCTTATTATTGATTTTTCATGATGGCATACATTCCATCACTGTCTCCCACAAACTTTCAGATCTATTGAGCTCAGCCACACTGCTGTTTCAACAAAAGCACAGTCCCTACCTGGTTGCTCAGACTATTAGTCCTGGAACAGGAGCATCAAAGAATCAGCTCCTCTCAGACAAAATGGGTATTTCCAGTGAAAGCAGCAATGCCTGCTATTTTTCTCAACTGGGTGAAAGAAATCTCTAATGTACAGGGCAGCTACCTACTTGCTTCACTTTAAAATCCTTAGTCTGTAACTAAAATCAGTAAGAGAATTTTGGTTTTTTCCCCAGCACTGTTTTGACACCTGTTTCCCCCATGGCCAGAAACTTCTCCTTAGGTAGAGGACACAAACCAGAGAAGATGCCCTTCAGCAAGTGGGGCCACATTAGTAGGAGACAGTTCTTTCTTTTAAACACTGCTGCAGTTTCATGTAAAGTTTCTCCCCTGCTGCACTTCCCCTTCCCAATAAGCTTTATTTATTCTACTCATTCATAGAAAATGAAACTCCTTAAAAAATAAAGGCCAGTGAGTAGCACTTATACCAGAACAGTTCAAATTTAGTGAGGTTTGAACTCAATCCAAGGCAAAGGGAGCTATTAGGTTCTGTGGAAGGTGCTTCTACTCTGAAGCACACAGAGCTCTCTGGATCTGGCGAGCTTTCCTGATGGAAATGGTGCAGTAATGTGAAGGAGCATTAATTTCAAAACATTTGAGATTAAAAGTTTAGCAGAGTTTTTGGAAAATGCCTGACCACTCCAGTATAGCACAGTCCACAGAAGCCATGCATATTTTTTCCAAGGTGGTGGTGCAAAATGAATGAGAAGTTTTCATTCTCTCTCTCACGCAGACGTTTCTGAGTGAGCTGGAGAGAAGCGGGGAAATCAGTCAAATCTCTATCAAGAAACAGTTTGAAAATGGTGACTCGGATTTCCAGATTTATTTCTTCCTCTCCTCAACTGCATCTAGATTTGCTGTATTTGCATATCAGGGCAGATTTTTTTTTTTTGCTTGGAAGAGCAGGCAAGTGTGAAGTAATCAAGCACCATTGAGCTTTAAATGCTAAGGAAGCTACTGCTGTGGGCTGTGCAGCTTCCTCCTGTTCCTTGTCATCTATTTATATATAAACCCCTACTACTGCTCACTTGTCCAACCTTACAGTTGGGCAAAAGTGGTATTTTTCAAACAGTCCATAGGTCTGATACCCTCAGAAATTATTTCAGACCCTTGTCTCAATCTTATTACTCCTCCGGTCTCCAAGTCCAAGCCTAGAAGCCTTCAGGATTCGTGAGGAAGGGTTTATTATAGCAGGTTTTAATATAACTGGGTATAGCATGATATTGTATATACAACAATAGCACATGAAAGTCTTTGTCTTTCTGTTCTCCTGTGACACTCAACACCAATAGCTAACATTGCATGAAAATAGTGGTAAGAGAAGGCAAGGGTCATATTATTATATAAAAGTTAGTTACTCCTAGCCTCCACCCTCCCCAAATTGTCAAACTGTTGATATTAATTAGGAAATCAGCAAGCTTCGTAACTGGTTAAAAAAAGGGGTTCTGCAGCTTTTTAAAAAAACTGTTAAATATCCTTTCCGAAGTTAAAAAAAGGCCAAAGAAAGAGGAAGCAAGGGTCCTCATGCCAATGCAGAGGCATTGCTGTAAGTTTGGATACATCGACACAAAGCCTCAGCAGAAGAGTCCGGCTCTTGTTTGCACTGCTCATCTCTCGGTCCCCGAGGGCACCAGAGCCCGCGATTGCTCTCTGCTCTCAGAAGTGGGAGAAATGGAGGTGAAGAGAAGGGAGGGATCTGCCTGTGGTCCATCAGCAGAGAAAGGGCCAAGGCAGGGAAGGAACCTGGGGCTCCTCCATCAGCGCTCCATCCTTTAGGCCACCCGGGACACTACAAGAAGTTACTGCAATCAGGCATGGGACACTCATTAGCTGATGATGGATGGGGAACAATTGAATGCAACTTGCTTTTCCGCAGCGAGATGGTCTCCAGACAGCAGCCAATGCTGAGTTTTGCCGATCCACTAGACAGATATTGATGACTCAGGAAGAAGATATAGCAGGAGGAGATAAATGGACTAAGAGTCCAGAGTCCCATTCCTAACTCATAATACTACTTTAATAAGAACACAGGCACACAGCAACCGAGCCAGCCAGGCCTGGTTTTGTGAGCTCTGTGGAGGCTTCAAAGAAGAGATAAATGGAGCATCAGTTTCAAGCTGGTGAGTTTCTGATGAATAGAAACAGTTTAATGTGTGTAGAGGATCTTACCAGAGAAATGGAAAACATTCCTCAAAGACTCCGGAAGAAAGCCAATTCCCTTCGGAAAATGAGGCAGTTAAGGCTGGAGGAAGAGGGAGGGGATTAGCATATTATAATACACACAATTTTAAGCTTGCAGATACCCTCATGAGATGATTTGGTTGTGCAAACCGCATTGAAATGCACTGAGCTCAAGGGAAGGCATGTGGTTAAGCCGTGGTACAGCAGGAGGCAGGAGGTGAGGGGCTCTGAAGCACGAGGATGAACCATCCACAAGTTACTGCTGCTGACAAGGGCGTGAACCAGCAAGGCCTTTGGTTTAGAAGCATCCAGATGCTTTTTGCTACCAAGGTCACTAAATCACGTCCGATTATATCCTCCATGCCCTGTCTCTAAGGGATGGACCTTGCACATTGCGTTTCAAATTAAAGCCCTAGGGTTTTGTTATTGAAATAAACCTGCTTCTTGCCATCTTCTAAAGCTCCCAGGGCTTGTAGCAGATAAGGAAACCAAATTTTGCTCTTTCCATCTGTGTGCCCTGTTTAAATCCAAGGGACTGGATGATACTGTATGTCACTGTGGGAGCTAACTTTATCTTTCCAGTCAGTCTTTAACACCTCTTCCTGCAATACAAGCAGCAGGCCGTCAAAAATCAGAGCCTATCTCCAAAGACAGTAACACTCCCTGGATAAAGCTCATTAAGAGCTTTGTTTTGTGAGAGTTTGCACTGAAAGCACAAACTGAGGATTATCTGGTCTCCTTGGCTAACTGATAGCCAAAGCGACGATGTCATGAGCCTGTACATATAATATCAAGGTCCTCTCCAAAAAGGACCAGAACTAAACAATCCATTAATGTCAATGTTTCCCCCCCTCCTTGACAACAGTGGGCTTTAGCTCAGGCTAAGTGACATCACCCTCACGATGCTCAGTTCCAAATTTTAGGGATCCCAGCAGAATGTCTCAGCCTGCTGCTTACAGTACCTCCAGCATTTAGTGCTCCTATATTTACTCACACATGGCCAGGTGCTTGCAGAATAGATGCTATCATAGCTGTTTAAGCTCCTAGATAACTACTCCACCAGGACAATCGGTTTACAAGCAATTCTGATGAGGCCATTAGATACGCTGCCATCAGTGCTAATCAACATGACTGGAGTTGTTGAATATACTTGCAAAACGCTCCCATCAGCTCCAAGAAATAATGCAAAACCCATGTTGCTTTATAATTTCCCTTGCAAATTTATCATATCCGGTGAAGGTATGAATTCCCCATCATGTCCAAAAGCTGTCAAAAAAAATAACGGCCTATTTTCCGCTTAACCATACGCTGTGATGATGGGTATTGCCACAGCTCATTTTCTGTAACGAGCTCATCAATGTAAAATAGCATTAGGGATATGGCAAAACACAAAGAAATTGAGCTGATCTGCAACCATTTCAGACTTGCTAGTGCCACCTCACACCGGCCACTGGCTCTGTGGCCATTACTAGCCCAGCAGAGCTATTAGTAGGGACAGTGCCCAGTGACATGGTACCATACTTAGTGCTGAAGCTCATCCCATTTAAAAAAAAGACACAGAACTATCATAGTAAGTGGTTCTGATGAGCAAATTTGTGGAGCTTCATTACTGTCTGAACCATAGGCTCCTGGTGCAGCCGGGTACTTATGCAGGTGTGAAGCCTGGACTAGGCCATTCATTCAGTCAGGATTGCTCAGGTGCTTGAAGTTAGGGACTGCCTGCACACCCTCTTAAATGACATGACAAACTGAGGGCACCTTTCTGGCTGGTTTTGGCTCAATTAAAGAACCCTTAGCTCTTTAGCTTAGAAGAAGAAACCCACGCTTTCTCCCCTTGGTGTCCCATGGCAATTACTAAAGCTTTACTGGCTACCCATGGTGATGTGGAGAAATCGGCTTGGGGACAGCCTTGTTAGCAGGGCCTGCCGACATAGGACAAGGGGTGATGGTTTTAAACTAAAGAGGGTAGATTTAGACTAGATAAAAGGAAGGAATTTTTGACAATGAGGGTAGTGAGACCCTGGCCCAGGTTGCCCAGAGAGGTGGTCGATGCCCCATTCCTGGAAACATCCCAGATCAGGCTGGATGGGGCCCTGAGCAACCTGCTCTGGTTGAAGATGTCCCTGCTCACCGCAGGGGGTGGGACTAGATGGCGTTTAGAGATCCCTTCCAACCCAAACTATTCTATAATTCTATGATCACCTCTGGGCTGCATCATACCCGTGATTTCATCTCAGGATCAGGAGCTCTGGAGGACATTGCTTAGTTGGCTGAGTAAGAAAGGAGCAGAATTCTGTTTATAGAAGATGAGGTTTTGACAGTTTTGGTGTCCTGAGTTCAAGGAGAGCTTTGCACAGATTAAGAGATGCAGCTCCAGGAACAAGGACAACCTTGTCTCTAATGTTTTTTTCCAGCACTATCACAGTGCTGGTTGTAAATAGCAACACACACCGGAGACCTGAAACCAGAATTTACCATTTGCCACAGTGAGGAACTCAAAAACACTTGCATTTACATTCAACTCCTCTCCATATCACCCAAGCTAATGGGAGCCCCCAACTAATACACTGAGCTCTTGCAGACCTGAGCCTTCTCTGTATGTAGCACAGATAATGCACAACTCAGAAAATCCAGCCACAGATAACAGAGTTACATTATTTGTTTTTTTCCTACACTTGGCTTCAGACACATGAGCCTAGAAACACACTGAGACCTTGCTGAACTGCAGGATTTCTGAGTCCTCTTCCCTCCTTCTCCAACAAGCTCTCAGCAGTTACCCCTCACAGCCTTTAGACCACTTAAAGCATACTCTATCAACATGCAGCTGGTGGCACAGAGAACATACCCCAACTGCATATAGCACAGCCAAGCCCTCATGGACCATGCAGCAAGTTTGAGTCATATAAGTCTGTCATCGCCCTTCTCATTTATATTGGCTGTAGGCATGTCTGAGCATAGAGAAATGACTGCCGTCATCCTCACCTCCCTTGGGATATCTCACAGCAGGAGGAAGGGCTCTTCATCTTCAGGAATCAAACCATTCCAGGCAGCATAGTTCAAATAAGCAGGTATTTTACTATGGCTATATTTTATAGCATGGTCATAAAGGCAATAAAACAAAAGGTTAACACTAGCAAGTTCATAAATTTAGTAGTCAAGGATTAGTACATTCTTGTTCATCTTCTCTTACTTTATTGAAATTTTAGATACAAAGGTTAGATTTGCCCTTGCATGAAGTTTTTGAGGCAGAAAGGCCAGTCTGGGTAGGTAAATAGTTTGAGTCTCAGCAATAATTGCAACTGAAAAATTATCTAGTACAGGCTGGACCGATAGGAAGTTTTGTAACAATTCCTAATTTCTGTATGACAGACCAGTGCCTGTTTTCAGCAGGCTGTGGTGAAATGTCCCCTTCTAAAAGTAGTTCAAGCTGTTTGATAAGCTATTTTCTGCAGCTAAGTCACCAGTCTCAGCTAACAGAACAGGTTACCTGAGTGATTCCATGACAGTGCAAAATGCTGAGCTGGCTTCCTCCCCACACCAGCCTCCGGTGATGGTTGATGCTCAGCGATTTGACTTTGCACTGACACAGAGGAGCAGCGCCCAGTTTGTTCCACTGACTTAATAGCACAGATAGACTTACCCCAAAGCTTCGACTTCTTCAGAACCCTTACTGGTCAGACTTCCAAGAGGATGTCCAGACATGAGTAAAATTTCATATTCAACTAATATGCTCCCAATTTCTGTAGTTATTGATATATCCAGAAGGACATAAAAAACCTGCCCTCACAGGCTGCGGTACTTGGCGTGCATTACTTCACTGCGCACCAGCACACAACATGCCCAGCAGCGATACCATAATGCAGTACTTCCCTGGGGTAAAAAGCAGCAACTGTGCAGGGAGATCCCAATGACTGGAAATTGCAGAACTTTAGTAAACTGAGAGACTATTCCATCCTAGATCTCCTCTCCTCCCCTGAATGCTGGGAAAAGCCCAGAACTCTTCACACACATGATTTAGAAACAGGAGGCCTGGTTGCCTACAATCGGAGCACTGTCAGCAAGATTACATCCATGTTCTGCTCCTGAAATGGTGCCACACCTATGTGAAAAATGCAGGCTGAAGCCTTGCTCGCTCACTGCACTAAAGAGGTCATCGACTTAAGTACTGACACAGAAACATCCAAGGGGTTAACTGATAATGAACTCCCTGGAGTGGTTTCAGCCCAAGGCAGCAGCTCACAGCATTTGGGGCAACGCTTGGCCACAGCTGGAGGGCAGAGCTCCGAGGTCCAGGGGCTGTCCCGATACTCAGAATGGACAAGACACCCACGTTCTCAGGAGGAAACGCTAGTTTCCTTTTGGGGAGGAAAGGTCTCAGCTGTGCTATACCATTTCACGTCAGGCCCAGCCAATGTATTATCTACCATCACAGGTTTAAACCCTGCTTCCCCTCCCAACCCTCAAAGACCCTTAGGAATTACAGCAAATTTCTATTAAAAGCAGATGCCTATAAAAAGTTAATGGATTATTTGAGGGAAAGTTATTTAACCTGTTTTCAGGAATATTTATGTCCCATTGTCCCTCTCAACCCACTCCCATTGTTTTTTCCATAGTCATTGAAAATATTTTACCTTGAGCCAAGATTAGTTCTGTGCCATTTACTATTCTTATTACAATCTCCATGAGCACAAGCCCTCCACATCTTTAATGCCACCTGCAGTCAGTGACTTATAGTTATGTTCCTGTGCTGTGCTACTTTGATCTCTTCAGTATTTGGCTGTATTTATGGGGCTGCCTGTTCTGTTTTC
Organism: Phaethon lepturus; assembly: GCF_000687285.1. Lineage (NCBI taxonomy): Eukaryota > Metazoa > Chordata > Aves > Phaethontiformes > Phaethontidae > Phaethon > Phaethon lepturus. The sequence goes on from NW_010515491.1 coordinate 91,463, forward strand.
TCTCCGTTTACGGCCTCACTAATCTGCGCGAAAGGAGCAGAAAAGGCAATCAATCAAATCGCAAAATACTGAAAAGGACAAAACAGCGTGGTGCAAAAACTCTACTTCCAGCTGAACTGACATAATTAGTTCCCAGGGGTACGAAAAGCATTTCTTCTCCCAGGTGATGTGAGCTTCCTTCCAGAAGCCTTGTAATATACATGTCACAAGATGTCAGGCAATGTTACTCCCTGGAGTTTGATAGCCTCACCAAGTCCAGATCTCTCCTGACAGGGTTTATTAAGACAAGGAGAGGTGCAGCAGCAGGAGCTGACAACGCTGCACAGGGTTAACCAAACCATGTTTTAAATATGTTGTTTTAACAAGTACTGGTCCTAACTGCGAGTTTTGTGCCAGAGGTCTCCTACCTTATTAACATAATGACACAGTTATCTGCTGCATATCATCATCATGCAGATCAGATCCCCAGGTAGGGTCATCCATGGCAGACAGGCACGATAAAGCAGGTACTCAAGCTGTGCAGAAACCTCAGGTTTGGTACTAAACTGCAACTGTTTTCCTTCCTAAGCAGCTCCTCCTTGATGGGAACTCTGAGTTCACAGACACGGGTAAGGACGTTTCTCTTCGCAAGCTGAGGCTACGCAAACAGCATCCTGCATGGGAGGGTTTGCATATTGGCCATCTGCATGATTCTGTGGCTGGGCTGAGGCCATTAGTTGCTTGTTTATGCTTCTTGTGGGTCACAAAGAGCCTCTATACCACCTGACATCATTGCACTTGTGAAATGACCTCAGCAGGACTGGAAAGATGCAGAACTCTTATTTGAGATTTCTTATCAGATACTAGGTATGTGGGCATAAAATACCACAGGCTTTCTTTGTCCATCTGCAGGCCCAGATCAGGTTTTGTGCAAAGAAGTCAGCTACCTGTCACAAGACTCCATCTTACAAAATTCTTCCGCAGACTCCAAACAGAAAGCCAAGACGTGAATCTTGATAAAGTGACGACTAGGTGAGGCACAAAAGAGAATGAGGTTGTACAGTACATTATACGTAGGATAGTCTGAGAACTATGTCCTTAACTTGCTTTAAGTTAGCCTTGAAACACCGTAGCACAAAGACTTTTTGTTAGAAAGTTAAATGTTCCTGGGAACAATTGATTTAAAATGAGTGAGGTGGCTGAGAAGATTGGTCAGTAATTTTAGAACTAAAACTGTGATTAAAAACACTTCACCACTGAAAGTTAGGAAGCAGATTGCCTGATCGTGATTAATATGACACTACAGGACTTGGCTGCATGGAAGAACGTCAGAGACTAAACTTGAGTTAAATTCTTATCAAGTGAAATGTATCCAGCGTAATCTGATAGGTCTTAAAAGGTTAATGTAAGCTAAATCAATGCTGTCTCCATCCAGATAAGGTTTGGGAATTTGTCCTTGAGTGTGAATGTTCAGAAGTCTGAAGATGAGGGTAATAAAGGGTTTTCATCTTCTGCTATTCTTTGCCAAGTCCATTGCAATGCATGAAAAGTTGATGATAAGGATAGTCTGATTTATCACCCAGCAGACATAACACTGGAATAGGCATGGTTTTAAAACATTTCATCTTCTTGGTTTATGTTAGTTATCTTAATAAACATTTTAAAAATCCAAACACCTTTTAGACCGTCAAAGATGCTGGATGCAAAAGGTTGACATTGCATCACCCTGCCTTGTAAAGTTTCCAGCAGCAAAACACCAGGAGTCCCCTGGGGATGGGGAGGAATCTGGAAGCCTGGCTCAATCGGCGAAATGATATTTAAGAAAACCGTTCTGGTGGGATAAGGAGCTAAATGGAAGCAGAGCCTCTGCATGCACTTGAACTTCAAGCACATGGCTAAATCCCAGGGATCAAGGAGATTTCCAAGCTCTACTCAAATCCACCTGAGCTAAAGGGCTGCTTAGCTTCCATTCATGACTTTGAAAATATCCCTCTAAATTTATGGCTAAACTTAAAACATAGGCTTAAGTGCTCTTCCAGCGAGTTAAGTCGGGGACTGAGAACAGGAAAGAGAAGTGAGAAAGCTCTAACTTCGCCATGTGCCCAGAAAGACTCATCTCATTATGCTGTACATGTTTCTGCAGTCTGGTTGTGGTTCTGGTATTGACACCAGCTGGTTTAGCCCAAGCACATGTACAAATAACTGACTGCTCTAAATTCACCTTGGACACGCACGTTGTAATACTTACTTCCTAGAACAATACAGTATCTCAGGATCAGTATGCTATCACAACAGGAGATCTCAGGATCACAAAGACTTAAAAAAAAAAAGAAAAACACTTGAGATCTGTCACCCCCCAGGCAAAGGAGGATTTTCCCCTGTACTGTATTTTCTAGCTTTGTCCAGCCTAGGTTTAAAGGCTCAAGTTCACTTCGGACACCAGTTCCAGCAGTTCAGTGAAGACCACGATGCCATGATGATCTGGTGATAAGTGTACGTACAAAATGTGCAGATTTGAATTAATCTGTAGTTAGCTCTGACCATTTTACAAAGCTCAGCCTCCTACAGTACTTTCTGATAAATCACAAAATAGCTCTTTTGCCAGCTACTTAGCCAGTGTTTCCCTCTATCCAAGCAGATGGTGCTACGAGATGCACTCAGCACTAACTCAGTGTATTATTGTTACAGTTGATTAATACCTGAACACTCTGTAAAGACATAAATTGTGCTTATGTATACAAACAAGCAGTATATATACACAAAACTTACAGGAGATGTATTTTCCCAAAATGAGCTGTCAATTACCAAGTATTTATATATTATGTTTACACAGGCTTTTATAACCAACACTCAAACCACTTTAGGTATTAAGTGCTTAAAACTATTGATTTGATTAATTCAGCCATCTTCATAAAGCCATCCTGTTCTATTTTCTTTGGATTGCAGATCTGATGTGCACCTCCCCGCCCATCTGCTGTGGCGGATCACTCTTGCCTGAGCTCGGATCCGGGAGGACTCCCGGGCATTTCAGAGAATGCAGCTCACCTCCTCTGAGCTGTCTGCAGGAGCAAAGCCCTTCAAACTACCAACAGCGTACATGCTTTAACAGCTCCCCCACCTCTCGAGGCTGTGCTGCCTCGAGCAGGTTTCCGAACATAAGATGATCTTTATGTTAAATACATGAGATTCCCTCTCGCAGCACCGGTCTCCGTGAAGCCAGCGGGATCCACAATGCCAAATGCTGACCTGACACCACCTTCGCATATTTGACTGATGAACGGTTGAAATAATCTGCTGCTTCACCTCATAAGACACCTTGTGGGGCAAGGAGCAGCCCTAGGACATCTTCAGGAGAAGTACTGCTATTTGGTGCCTTTGGCTCTCACCCATGGCTCAGAAGCCGTGGGGTCTTGCTGGCTTTATTATCTCTTTGAGTGAAAGCATGTACAAATTAGCTCATTTATCTGTCGTCTCATTATAAGGCCAGCTCTTTAGAAATGGGGGCATTTCTGCATCTGATTTGCATGGTGCCTAGCACAGAGGACCCCAGGTGCTTAGTCTCACTAACAGAGCAGCCAGATTCTCATCATTTGATAAAACCACTAACATCAATCTACTTCTCACAGCCATGGCTGCCTCCCCTGTCTTTAAATCAAGCCCAGGGTACCATGGTTTCCTGTCACCTGTGCTCTTCCCATCAAATCATCATTTTATAGCGCGTGCTGAAGTTTGGCTTAGGAGACCAGAGGCAAAAAGTATCATCACAGCTGCTCAGAGTGAAAGATAGAAGGGTAAGTAGTGGCAAGAAGGGCAGCCAAATCTCAGAATATTATTTAGGAGTAATAAATAACAAAGCCAATGTTCATGCAGGCTTTAATGGGTTTTTATCACCAGAGAGTATGCATCGTAAAGAACGAGGGGCAGAGGGAGCCAGGTAAGAAGTTCCAAATCCAGAGACACGTGACACCCACTGTCTTCTGAAAAATGAGGCAGGGGAGTACCAAAGACAGCCCTAGAAGGGAGGGATGATAGAGATTGTTCTTTACTGCCCCAAACTCTTGGATAGTAATAATAAAAAAATCCCAGAAAATGGAAGCTAAATCTTGAGGGAATAAATCAATAGCATGGAGAACTAAACAGCAGTGAAAAGAGGAGGTCTTTAAGGTCCATCCCACCCTCAGCTCTTCCCATGCCCCTTGATTTGACAGTGGAGGGGACAGAAGGAGATGGGGTGAATTGGGGGGGCTGGAGAGGAGCAGGGCTGTAACACAGAGCTGCCCAATGGGGAGGAATGAGACTGCACAGCCCCGGGCCCTCGCCTGGCACTGAGGTTTGGCACTTCCCTTCATCTCTCTGCGCCTCTGCTCCCAGCCAGATACTGGTATTTCGCCTGTATCTCAGGAGGTTTTGCAGCACTCCGGCACAGTGGGTTTCTGACCTTTGGTGGGCTCTTTCTAGACCCTCAGGCAACTGCACCCATCAGTGCAGCAACCTCTGGAACAGAGCACCTGCCCAGTACCCACCTTATTTCCCTCACATTTCATAACTCTGTAATTCCAACTATTTCCTTCTTGCAGGAAGACAAAGGTAGACATTTAAAGATGTAGGCAGTACTGTCTGGTAACTCAGGCATTGTTCAGCATTTGATACAGCCCTGGCAGTGGTAATAATCACCTTGCAAGTAAAGAAAAGCATTTGCAAATGCAGCCAGCTTCAACTCGAAAGTGCTAGTGCTATCCAACAGGGCAAGCGCTACACAGATCGAAGCAGCCAGACATTTGAGGAAACTGTTTATGAAAAGAGACTTTAAACTCTTAATTTGGTGCCACTGGCTAACAAACCCCACTGGCAATTCCCCTCTGCATGGGATAACATTTGTTCTACAACTTTCCCACCCACACAGTTTAACTCTGGGTTTAAGTCAGTGGCGGGGAGCAAGTAACATCAGGATGTTTGATAGAGGCTCCTAAAGCTCCGCTTTCTTTTCTGTAACTCAGCCAGACACTTGCAATCCCTGATACAGAAGTAATGCGTTGACCGAACAACGTCAAACTAAACTGCTGTTCACAGAAAAGCCTCGGGAAACATAGAGCCATAATGGACTGTTGTGATGACAGTAAAAGATGCTACAGGCTTGCCCGGGAAGGCTGCACCCACCCACCAGCTCCCAGTCACATGAGGATACACTTCAGGGGGAACAGCAGACCTTAAGGAGATGGAGGGATGAAAAAACGGTGCTGAGGCCATCAACTAAACTCCAAAATCCAGGTGTGGAGGCTCTGTGGGTTTAGAGGTACAATCTGCATGCACTTGCTCCCTCTTACAGCTCAAGCTCCAACACCAGTAAGAACCACACACTGGGAACAGCCCTGCATAACCACCACCCCAGACAGGTAGCTCACTCGCCTTCAGGATTTTAAAGTGTTATTTATCACAAAGTTAAAAAAAAAAGTGCTTTTGTCAGAAAAAAGTACTCTTAAGTGTACTTAAGAGTATCTTAAGTACATATCTTCCATATCAGGAAGTATGGAGAGATCAAGACTCCAGCCACTTGCGTTATCAAGCCCTAGAAAACCAGCTGAAGACACAGCAGCTGAAGAAACAGACTGCACTGGGCGAGCACCTAACCCCGGCAGCTGGAGGCTGATGCCTGGGAGCAGGGCTGGCTGAGCAGGACCGGCGAGGCTTGAAACCTCTCCATGGGAAAGTCCCACCCTGCTCTTCTCCTTGCTTGAAGGAGGCTCTGCCCCTTAGCAGAGTGGATCACAGGGAGGTGAATCCTCTTACAGGTAAATGAGAGGTTTCAGCTGGAAAGCTTCATTCGATAAGAGGTTACAAATGATGTGTACAGTTGAATAGTTTTTGCTGTTGCATGGAGACATTTTACCTTCTGGACTCTGAAGGAAAGGCTACTGAGATGCAGCTGAAAGCCCACCAAATCCAGGGTACTCCAAAAGCACTGTCTGGAAAATCCAAGCTTACACTGAACCAAAAACTTCCTATGAAATCGTGGTACCAGCTGAGCTATAGCTTTGTGTGGGTTTCTCATCTTCTACATTAACTGACAGAAAAATACTGTAGTGAAAAGGACAAGAGGGAAATGCTTTCCAGAGAATATGTACACACCTAGGTCAACAAAATGTGGGATGTACATACTTACACGATACTCTTACGTGTACCTTCTAGCCATATTATAAAGAAACACTAACATATTTTTTGTCATATAAATAGGAAAAGTAAGGTGGAGGGAGAAGATGCCTTTCGAGGCACAACAGCTGAGATATCCAAACTGGGATATCTGCTGGTAGTAACTACCTCTTCCCAAAGTAGCATATAAGAACTTTGCAGAGCGCAGCATCAGAGCTCTTAAAATTGCCAACATAGATGAATAATAATAGCTTACCATTAAAAAAGAGGTCTGTATTATTCTTTTGATGGTGTTGCAGTGTTCTTGAAAAATGAGTGTTATTTATTTGATTGTCCCCTAAAGATTCTTTTGTCACAGGCTATTGTGTAAATTTGTGTTCAGACAATTTTTAAAATGTTGAATTATTCACTTGATTGGCCTTAATGTCTTCTCCTGAAACACCTCAATATGGTGTGATTATTATCAATATATGGAGGGCTAATAAAAATGTGGAAAAAATAACTGCAGCTGGATTTTTAAAAGGGAAAGGATAATTTTCTAACTACTAAAACATTAGTAGTTAAGAAAGTTAAGATAAGGGTAATAAAACCTTGTGCTTCAGGGCTTTGCAAAAGGGGTTAGGAAGTAATTATTTTAACGTCCTTCTTCAGTATTATGTAATTTAACACTTGTTAAAGGACCCAATTTTCAAAGTCAATGAAAGATGTAGCTAGGAACCAGATGAGATGCTAAAAAAGAGAAGTTAGTCCTCAGCTTGCTTCAAATGCTTTCCAACTCCCCGACATTTATTTACATCTTTCAACTCCTATGATAAAATATTTTTTTTTTCCCAAAATGTCAATTTGTTGAAACTGAAGCATTTCACTGTAAAGTAGGAGCATTCACTCGTATTTCTGAGGTCTCAAGTACCTTAGTTTGAGGCACTGAGTTGGACTCATCTATAATTTATAAGTCCCCCTGATTAATTAGAGCGATTTCAGTTGCTCGCTCCCTTTAAATACAGGATCCAGAAGCACAGGAAAGGGCCATCTGCGACGTAGGAAAATAAAGTAACACTGAGGTTCTGCTCTGTAGATTACGATGAAAATAGTGTTTAGGGGAAACTCATACAGACTCCATAGGAATTGTCCTTTACTGAACTCCACTGCTGATTTGCCTGTTCTGGTTTCTCTGCGTGGCCCAGGACACTGCCAGGGAACAACTGGCTATACAAATCCTGAGACTTCAGTTCCTTTTCAGAGACATTTTCTTCCAGTCTCACCGTGCTCCACTAACTGTGCAAAGGACCATAATTTCTACATCTTAACGTGTTTCATTCTCCTTGTGCGCAACACAATTTCTTGTATTTTTGTGTACCCATGCTTTTGTTTTCCTCTCACTTTTGTATCCTTTTTGCATCCTGTAGCAATAGTCACACACAGAATAGAGAACATTTTTATCAGAAATTTTCTCATCTCTAGTATGCCCCTGCCTGGATGGTGTTTCCATATATTTATTAGCATTTCAAAATCTCCTTTGGTATGAAATTAACTCCATTCACACATTCTCGCAAATCTTTATCTGTCTTGCTATCTCACTATGAGTCTAATCATTTTGACAGTGCCATTTCTAACACCACCAGGTAATCCAAGGTCTTAGCGGTAAATTAGATCCATGTGGTACAGCTGGGTAAGGTCCTTTCCTGGCTGCTGCTTCCCCTCAGGAGATGTAAGGGCTCATATTCACAACACCTCCAGTCTGCCTTCTGCTTCTCAAAAAAGTTGCAATAAATATCAACCCAGAAACTTTGTCCCTCTTCACACAATACAGGAGCTATTGCACCTCCCTCTCTGCCCTCAGAGCAAGCAGTGCACTGTGATAACCCTCACAGAATAAAGCGCTGAGGAGTCACGTAGGTATTTCTGATGGAAGAAACCTGTATCATGAATAATTGAGAAACATCACAGAAGCTTTTTATAAAATGAATGGAAGCATTCAAATTGCCTCAGTAACGCAACACATCAAGTGTTCAAACACAGACAGCTATTGAAGTGAAATAATCATCCAGTGTAATTAAGAGCAGCCATTGAGAGTATGCGATCAAGTTGTCAAAGGTGATGCAATGTCTATTTTACCCAAGTTCCCCTCCCCTCTTCCCTGCTCCGTTCTCCACAAGACTGCGCAGAGTTAAGAGAACGGCTTGAATTAAAACAACTTTCCTGCATTTTCAGACAAAAGCTGAACCAAAACCACTCGTCTTTGAAAAGTTTACCAGGCTTCCCTCACACGTGTGCAGGAACGTGTGCTCTTGAGCAGTGAGAAGTGGAATCAGAGAAGAATCCAGTGACATTTCTGCTTCTGCATTAGGTGTTAACCTCCATGCCCTGATGCATGTTTTGCCCTCACCTCTCAGCTTCAGCGAGCTCTTACAAGGTTTAATTTGGTTAACCTGGAATAATAATTCTTCATCCACGGAGTATCTTTGCACCACCCCTTGTTTATCTTTCATGTTCTGTAGAGCAACTGTGTGCATCCATTTGGGTCATCTTTTTATTCTAGTGAGAATGTCAGAACCTTGGAGGTTGGGAATGAAGTTTCCTGATTCTGCTTCCTTTACTTCCTATCCTCAAAGACCTTCCATGCAAACACCAGTACCTAATTTGCAATGATTCACCTTTTTGTGTGTTGATTGATTTCATTTTTTTTTTTGAGGAAAAGGGGAACTAAAAGGGTGTGAGTAGAGTGACCTTCTGAAACTTGGCATAAATTCCTGATTGTTGAATCAACAGGCTTCTAGCCATCAGCTTTCATGACACCGAGTTGTCTCCCAGGGGTGACACTTTCAAAAGCTCTCCGTAATTCAACAGAGTATTTAATGAGGACATCAACAGGAGTCAAATTACACACAGAATCACACACAGAATCACTAAGGT
>NW_010515492.1:0-71206 GCF_000687285.1 Phaethon lepturus
TAAAAATATAAATAAAATAATTTATATATTCTTTACTCAGAAGGTAACATGGAGAACTCAGTTTTTGTAAAACTGAGTACCATTCTTTAAAATGAACTTACAGTCTGTAGACAAATTTGACCATCAAGTTCAGTAGCAACCCTCCCCCAGGTTATTATTAAATAATGTGAATTTGCTGGAAATGTTCACCTCTGTCATCGATTAGCCCCAGCTAGCAACTAAGCACCATGCAGCCACTCACTTGCCTGCCTCCCCCTGAGGCGGAATCAGGGAACGATTTGGAAAAAAACCTCATGGGTTGACATAAAAACTGTTTAATAGGACAGCAAAGGAAGAGGAAATAACAACAACAACAATAATAATACTGATCAAGGAATATACAAAACCAAGTGATGCCCAATGCAGCAATTGCTCACCACCCGGTGATCGATAGCCCGTCCCCAAGCAGCGATTCCCGTCCCCCAGCCAACTCCAGTTTATGTACTGGGCATGATGTTGTATGGCAGGGGATGTCCCTTTGGCCAGCCTGGGTCAGCTGTCCTGGCTGTGTCCCCTCCCAGCTCCCCGTGCACCTCCCCGCTGGCAGAGCATGGGGAGCTGAACAGTCCTTGACTGAGCATAAGCACTACAGCTGCTTAGCGACAACTAAAAACATCAGTGTGTTACCAACATTTTTCCCATACTAAATCCAAAACACAGCACTATACCAGCTATTAGGAAGGAAATTAACTCTATCCCAGCTGAAACCAGGACAACCTCCTCTGAAGCTGCAGTGAGAAGTCAGATGAAATCCCAAGCAATCAGGCTGGCAAATTTTAATAATTGCTTTTTCTCTGAGGAGGGAACAGTAATTTTATATCATTACACCTTCTTGAGATTATCCAATTGGCCAGGTTAAAAACCTGTTTCTATTTCCTTCAAAATTATTTTGAAACAAATAAGGATTTCAATTGCACTTTTAAGTGAAGAAAAAAATGTATTTAGACTCATTAGTTTTAAATTCCTTCCCTCTACCATTCTTATCACAATTAAGTCAAAAGAGGCTATTCAACACCACCCCTTCTTTAAGAATTCATTAAGATAGATGAAACACTAGGTTTTGACTGTTTCTCTCATTTAATTAGAAGATAAATTTAGTTTTAGTACACACTGAATCACTAAAGCATTTTAACAGCTATTTCAGCTAGGTATTAATTTCAGCCCCAAAACAGAAAACATTTTGCATGTCCCCGAGCCAAGACTGATGTGGATATTTTCCTTTTAAATAGAGTGAGCTAAACTCAATGTTGATTTTATCCTACATCTACTTTCACTGAAGTTTCTTTATTTCCTGTATGAACCTGTTCTGCAATGGCATTTGCACTAATAAATAACACACTAGATTCTAATGAAAGATAAAAGATCTCAAAGTATTTCTTACTGCCATGCAAAATAATTGCTTCACCCATTACCTCCTCAGAGCATCTTGATTAAAATGCCACACCCATATAACAACTCATAACGACACTTTAAAGCACAAAGAATAGACATATTTAGGGAACATAGGTGCCCCTAAGCAATTTCTGTTTCCAGCAGGAGTCACAAGAAATGGTCAATCTGATAGAGATATCATGAGTGTGGGGTTAAGATGGTCAGAGACAAAATGTCCTGATTTGCCCGTGCCACTTGATGTGGCACCTGCTGTCTTGGTGGCAGCACTGCTTTTGTCGGCTCTACAGGGACACCTTCCCACTGCACCTCAGAGCAGAGCTGATCCTAACAAGTCTGAATCAGCTAATGATTTCATACCACAGGAAGCCAAGGTGTGGAATGACAGCAGACTACAAGGTGCCAAGTACCACAGATATGCCAGAGACATGTATGTGAAGTGAAAAATGAACAGAGACATCCTTCAGAATTAGTCAGTTTTCTTTCTACCTAAAAGGGGCTGGGGTGGAAGCAGCATCTGACAGAGTGTGTCCTTCTGTATCCAAAACTGCAACACCAAATCTGCTTGACTGTGGTGGGTTGACCCTGGCTGGATTCCAGGTGCCCACCAAGCTGCTCTACCACTCTCCCTCCCCAGCTGGACAAGGAAGAGAAAAAATAATGAGAGGCTCACCGTCTGAGGTAAGGACAGGGAGACCAAAGTCACGCAGTCTTGCCAGTTGCCTTTTTTGGCTTTGAGGTCCTTTATATGGGTTGACCTTCCATACGTATTCCAGGTGTCACACCAACTCAAACTTGATACCTTTCATCTGCCTCACCTCCCCAAAGGTCCTAACCCAGTACTTGATCTGAGAATAAAACTAACTGCAATAAAATGAGATTCTGTAAAAATAGCAATTGAATCCTGTAATTTTTCTTCATGTACCCTCCAAAAGCAAAGATGATGATGGAATTACCCACTCTGTGCCAAACTGTAAAAAAGTTAGGGAACTCACCAGGACCTCTCTCCAGAGCCTGATGGAAGCTCAAATCCACATCTCATCTCTGGGAAGGTAAACTAACCATTGGCCTACGAGTCATGCAGAGAACTGAACAACCGGCAGTGTCGCACAGTGGCACAGCTCCAAAAACAGGGGGAAGGATTTATCTAGGAGGTGGAGAAAGTAGGTTTGACCTCTGATCCCCTCAGACCTAAAGCAAAGGAGAGATCTCAATCTCAGTTTCTAAGTGCTTGGGCACGTGCTGAAATGATAAAAAAACAAGTGGAACACCTCCATGTTTTGATTTCAACCTTTAAAATGAAAGAACGTGTCCACTCTGAAGGAAAAAACTCTGAATTCAGGAGGTGAATCTTAGCGGTGGGTGACATGGACAGTGGGATCGAGTACAGCCTCAGTAAGTTCACAGATGACATCAAGCTGAGTGGTGCCTGGCTGACATGCCTGAGGGATGGGATGCCATCCAGAGGGACCTGGACAAGCTCAAGGAATGGGCCTGTGTGAACCTCATTGAGGTTCAAGAAGGCCAAGTGCAGCATCCTGCACCTGGGTCGGGGCAACCTCCAGTATCATACAGGCTGGGGGATGAAGGGATTGAGAGCAGCCCTGCCGAGAAGGAGCTGGGGGTACTGGTGGATAAGAGGCTGGACATGAGCCGGCAACGTGCACTCGCAGCCCAGAAGGCCCACCGTATCCTGGGCTGCATCCAAAGCAGCATGGCCAGCAGGTCGAGGGAGGTGATTCTGCCCCTCTACTCCACTCTGGTGAGACCCGACCTGGAGTCCTGCGTCCAACTCTGGAGCCCTCAGCACAGCAAAGACATGGACCTGTTGGAGAGGGTCCAGAGGAGGGACACAAAAATGATCAGAGGGATGGAACACCTCTCCTGTGAGGACAGGCTGAGAGAGTTGGGGTTGCTCAGCATGGAGAAGAGAAGGCTCCACAGTGACCTTATTGCAGCCTTCCAGTACTTCAAGGAGGCTTATAAGAAAGATGGGGACAGACTTTTTAGCAGGGCCTGTTGCAATAGGACAAGGGGTAATGGCTTTAAACTAAAAGAGGGTAGATTTAAACTAAATAGAAGGAAGAAATTTTTGACAATGAGGGTGGTGAAACCCTGGCACAGTTTGGCCAGAGAGGTGGTAGATGCCCCATCCCTGGAAACATTCCAGGTCAGGTTGGATGGGGCTCTGAGCAACCTGCTCTAGTTCAAGTTGTTACTGCTCATTACAGGGGGGTTTGACTAGATGACCTTTAAAGGTCCCAACCAACTCAAACTATGCTATGGTTCTATGATCACAAGTAGGTAAAGGTACTTATTCCTGAGAGAGCATATACACAACATGGTGGGACTTCAGGCATGCTTCTATGCCAGCAATGTCTCTGCTGTCTGGTCCCTGCTGGGATCCCTGCTCCCTGGATCCTATAACAGGGCATTTCACTGTTTAGACAGACTACACACATAACATTAAATCCAGCATTGTGCCTGAAATTCAGGTATTTTGCTGTCTTCATATCTGTTCCTAAGATGTGGATTCAGCCTATGTCTCTAGGCATTTAACTGATGTGCCTAGAGGTTTTTGATAGTCTGTTAAGGGAATCAGTTCTTTTGACTGTCTCAAATCTGAATTACTGCCTGGAGATGCCCCTGGGAATCCATTATAGTTCCCAGACTTAGGTGTATGCCCGACTTCACACACCCCAGCTCTGAGACGAGCTAGACACCCAAGCGATTGTCTGCCTTGGTTTCCAGATGAATGAGATACAGGTGCAGAAGCCAGAAGGGAGCCACCATGTGCTCCAGCATCTCTCCCCCATCTGGGCAATCAGGGATACAGGGCTGCAGGGCACGCTAACTTATCTCTTACCGCTGACTATGTAGGTTGCTGACAGCACTTGGTTCCTGATTTAGGCACTTAGAAGACAAAGTGAAATGACATGAATAGGTGCCTTGGTTTTTATCAGATCTAGTCCTCCACTGGATTGTATCACTTGATTCTGTATCACTGCAGCATTTTGGGTATTTCCCTGCCTGGTATGTGAAGAAACATTTCAAGCTGTTGGAAGGACTATGTTTTTGTTCTTTTGCTTATTTAAAATACAATAATTTATGTATATACATACACACATTCTTTTGCTTAAAAGCAAAATGTAATTTTTAAAAAATGCATTGATTTCTTTTTCATTATTATATTCTTGAGCTGAAAGACAAAGGATGAACAAATAACAAAAATTCACTGATTATGTGACATTAACAAGTGAATCGTTGTAAGCAAGTCTACAGAAACATGCTGTTACCTTACCTCATTTTTCATTGTTCTTAGGATTTTTATTAAAACAAGAGATTAGAAAATAGAATTAGAAAATAGTTTCTCAATGTTTTTTTTTTCCCCCTGTTATATGAATTTTCATCATGTTCTTGATGTATTACCGGTTTTGAATTGAAGATTCCAAAAGATATTGCCTTGCAAAGAGAGAGCTACATTTTGGTCTAAGTTTTGGAAAAATTAGAGGTAATCAACAAGGCTTCCTTTTATAAAAATTAATTGTGAGGATGCATTCAAAGATGTGAACTCTGACCAGTCAGATGACCTAAGCCTGCAAATTAAATAACATTCCTGAAGAGCAATTCACTTTTAGAGTTCAGAACGACAAGGAAGTCTAAATAAATTGTCACGTATCCCACAATGGAGCTAGTGAGAATTTCAGAATTGTAATCAGGTGAATTAATGAGGTTGCTGAAATATATGGTAATACGAGTAAGACGATAGTGACCTGAAAGGCCTTGCACTGATTTTTTTTTTTTTTTTTAATTTCATGGCAGTATTGTTGAGACTTGTGATTCCAGCACCTATGTTACGTATCAGTTAGTCTTGTCAGTCTTTCTTTAAATGCTTGCTCAATACAGAACCACTATTACCCTTAGGAAAGTAATGCAAAACCTACAACACCTCAGTTGTCTGGGTAGAGACCTTTGCACAGCTGCAAAGGCACAAAGGAAGTCTAGAACCACAGTGCACAAAGGGATGTCTTTAGTCCATGCTCCATTCTCTGCTGCCTCCTAGACTTCCTCCAGCAGAGGCACAAAGAAGGTGCACAGCCTTGTTCTGCCCCTCACCTGTCTACCTTGATGAACCTTCTGGTGAGCACCTGGGGAACTTGTCCCAGGCACAATGCATGCTGACATTGCAAAGTGTTCTTACTGCTGGGTTCATTTTTCCCTTACATAACTTAATCCTAGAAATTCTGCCTTTTAAAGTATAAACATAATGCCACTGGATAATAGATAAGGAATATTGACAGCTATTTATTTTTATACTGATATTAAATAGGCATATTCTGGGTCTGATTCTTATTAAATGATTTCTCTACGAGTTTGGTGTATACATATTTACGTTCCATAGGCACATGGGAAAACACTAAATATTTATGGTCCTTTGGATGAGGAGACCTGAAAATGAGCAGAGAGAAGGTTTCCAGTATTGCAATGAAGACTGTGAACACTTGCTTTCCTAGATGAAATGTTGCCCGTTTTCACTTTGAAGGCTTGCCAGGTGGTAAGAGTGAGTTAAAGTACCTGGCAAACACAAGTTCTGGGTACATCTCATCTGTCAGTTGGGCTTGCTCCTATTGCCCATGTGCACATACTGAATCCTTCACGGGGTGGAACAACTTGGTATCCACCCAGCTAAAACCTGGAACTGACTCAGTGATAAGACCGTCTCAGGGCTTGCTCCAATAAGCATTATGGGTGGAAGCAAGCCAACTCTCACCACCTCCGCCTGGCCCAACCTTTGAATACCGTCCTACCAGGCGGTGAGCTGTCATAATACATAACTCCATATGCAAACACACCCTTGGCATCACACACAAATACACCAGTGTTAGAGGCACCTGTGAGTAAGTGGCTGCAAGGGATAGCTGCTTCACCCATGATACCCAAATGCTACGGATAGGGCCAAGCTGCTCAAGGGGGAGTGCAGCAAGTTGTAGGACACAATTCACTGGTTGGAGAACTGGGAATCCATCCCTGGAGCAGGTGGTGGTACCAGCACAGGCACGGTCATCCTTTCCTCGCTGGTTCCTTACAGACAGAGGTTGTGCACAAGCCAACCCCAGAGAACCTGCAACTGAGAGAAATTTGGCAATGCCAACTACTGAAGCTTACTTGACACTCATTTCCTCCTAAGTCTTAGCTTGAGAACTGGTATCAGTTGGTCATGCACTGAATGCCCTGCTTACTTGCTTGCTTTTTTTATTTTTTGGTTCTATTTTTATTTTAATCACTGAGATGGCCTGTGCTGAATGCTGTAGATCAGGTTTGGTTAACCAGCCTTGCTCCAGGGCTTCATGCTGTGTACAGATTCCTGCAGTGCACAGCCTACTTATTCTTGTTTGGTGACTCCTCCCTAATTCGTTGTCCACTTTCACCCCAGTGCCTGTTTCTATTTTCTGTGCCTTTTGTGGTTTTTGTCCAAATGCCTTATTACCTGCATTTTCTAGGATCTGAAAACAATTTTGGTTTTTTTATCTACTCTTATTTCTAACTGTATTTTGCTATAGCAAAAAACTCTGTGATTATCTGCAACACCCTGTCCCATAAGAACACAAACACAATGTTCAAGGGCTTGGTTTTTTTAGATCATTAACCACTATGTTTAGATGATAACACTGAACTCTACAGAAGACTAGTAGATATCATCTAAATTCAATATATTACCCAAAACTGAGACTCTCGGTATTTTTATGAGATCTTTTTCAACCTATGTGACAGAATTTATAGCAAATTAGGAATAAATACTTAAAATAATAATGTATAATTATTCAAATCGTTCATGAAAATCCACATAAGAACTATGCCACTTTCTCCCTTTCACCCAGTAATTTGTTCCAGCAAACTTTTCCTTGAATCATTAATGTAATGTAAACTCATTGTGTGCAATACTTTTCTTTTATCTGTATAACTTTTTCTATATACTAATTACATTAGTAATGGAGGTTAAAACAGAATTAATTGAAATTATTTTCAAAATGTCTTAGATCTTTATTTTTTACTGAAAAGTAATCTTTTCTGATTTTATTAATGAGATAGCTTACCCTTTTGGCCTTTTAATTTAACCCAAATTTATAAGCCCTTCTTGTTTTTACAATATTTGTAAATTTTGGGGGTTTATTTGAAGGCTTTGAGGCAGTCCTTGCCTCTACCTCAAAAGTCTGAGCAACACATAAAACTGTTTTGATTGTCCTTGCCATTTTACTTTGTAGTCCCAGATCTTGGATTTAATGAAGAACAATTCCAATCACATGCCTTGTGTTGTCTTCCAGAGGAATTGTTTGTGGGGTTTTTTTTAATTGGCAATTATTTTTCTCCACTTATAGAACAAATTAAGTCTCTGACTTACATATTATTCACCATATTTCTTCATTCTGCACAGATATCTGTCTCAAAATCTGATGGCCTTCTAATATTATAGTTGGTAAACTCTTTTCTTCTCATATTGTTGAATATAAGTATTTTTCTATAGCTGGATACAATTTTTTTCTCTCATTAGCACTATCGTAAAGAAACAGATTAAGATCTTAAGCATTCAATGGATATTTTAATATCTATATTCTAAAATTGTTTTCTAATGTCTCTTACAAAGACCATCCGTGATGCTTTATTATCCGGTGGTGGCCAAATTGCCTGAGATTCTCCCATGAGAAAATAATTTTGTTACTAAATCCTTCTTACTCCTTGCATGCTATAGTCAAAGTCTACTGAAACTTCTCTCATTTCTTATTCACTTTATCTTTCTTAGCCAGGCTTTACTTCCACTTCACATTACATCAGTACTGCACATGACCTTGCTATTCTTTCCACCTTGCACCATCTCCTTTCTCTTACATCATTTAGCCAACTGTAATAAAATGTAAAAGCCCTGGAGTGACAGCAAACTACTGATGACCTTCTGTATTGGTGAGTTCAAAAATAGGCATTAGGGTTATAGTTGTGAGCCACGCATGAGCCAGCAATGCACCTTGGCAAAAGATGCTACAGATGACCAAGAGCACCTGGGGCTGCATTAACAGGAGTGCAGCCATCATTTGTTAGACCACATGAATAATACTGCAACCAGTTTTGGGCTCTCAGCACAGGAGGCATCAATAAACTGGGGCAAGTTCAGTGAGGGCCACCAGGATGGTTGGGGCTGGACCACTTACCCCATAAAAAGAAGCTGAGGGGCTGGGGCTTGTTCAGCCTGGAGAAGAGATGTCTCTGAGGGGACTTGACAGCATTCCCTGGTACCTAAAGGGATGTCAGCAAGGAGACCATAGAATCATAGAATCATTTAGGTTGGAAAAGACCTTTAAGATCGAGTCCAACTGACAACCTAACGCTGCGTAGTCCACCACTAAACCATGTCCCTAAAGCACCACATCTACCCATCTTTTAAATACCTTCAGGGATGGTGACTCAATCACTTCCCTGGGCAGCCTGTTCCAATGTTTGACACTACTTTCAGTGAAGAAATTTTTTCTAATATCCAATCTAAACCTCCCCTGGCGCAACTTGAGGCTGTTTCTGCTCATTTTATCACTTGTTACTTGGGAAAAGAGACCAACACCCACCCCAGCACAACTCCCTTTCAGGTAATTCTAGACACGCATTCTGAGGTCTCCCCTCAGCCTCCTCTTCTCCAGACTGAACAATCCAAGTTCCCTCAGCCGTTCCTCATAAGACTTGTTCTCCAGACCCCTCACCGGCTTCGCTGCCCTTCTCTGGACATGCTCAAGCACTTCAACATCCTTCTTGTAGTGAGGGGCCCAAAACTGAACACAGGATTTGAGGTGTGGCCTCACCAGTGCCGAGCATAGGGGGACAACTGCTTACCTACTCCTGCTGGCCACACTATTTCTGATACAGACCAGGACGCTGTTGGCCTTCTCGGCCACCTGGGCACACTGCTGGCTCATGTTCAGCCAGATGTCAACCAGCACCCCCAGGTCCTTTTCCACCGGGCAGCTCTCCAGCCACTCCTCCCCAAGCCTGTAGCGTTGCATGGGGTTGTTGTGACCCAAGTGCAGGACCCAGCACTTGGCCTTCTTGAACCTCATACAGTTGACCTCAGCCCATTGATACAGCCTGTCCAGATCCCTCTGCAGAGCCCTTCTACCCTCCAGCAGATCAACACTCTCGCCCAACTTGGTGTCATCTACAGACTTCCTGAGGGTGCACTCGATCCCCTCATTTAGATCATTGATAAAGATAGTGAACAGAACTGGCCCCAGTACTGAGCCCTGGGGAACACTGCTTGTGACCGGCCGCCAACTGGATTTAACTACACTGTGGTGCAGTTGTAATGCGACTCCTTGGGCCATCCAGCCAGTTTTTCACTCAGCGAATCATATGCCTGCCCAAGTCGTGAGCAGACAGTTTCTCCAGGAGAATGCTGTGGGAAACAGTGTCAAAGGCTTTACTAAAGTCCAGGTGGACAACATCGACAGCCTTTTCCTCATCCACTAATTGGGTCACCTTGTCATAGAAGGAAATCAAGTTAGTCAGGCAGGACCTGCCTTTCATAAACCCATACTGACTGGACCTGACAGGTTGTCCTGTACATGCTGTGTGATGGGACTCATGATGATTTGCTCTATAACCTTCCCCAGCACCTCGGTCAGACTGACAGGTCTGTAGCTCTCTGGGTCCTCCTTCCGGCCTTTCTTGTAGATGTACATCACCTTTGCTAACCTCCAGTCAACTGGGGCCTCCCCAGTTAGCCAGGACTGCTGATAAATGATGCAGAGTTGCTTGGCAAGCTCCTCTGACAGCTCCCTCCATACCCTTGGGCAGATCCCATCTGGCCCCAGAGATCTGTGTGTGTCTAAGTGGTGTACCAGGTCACTATCCATTTCTCCGTGGATTATGGGGGCTTCATTCTGCTTCCAGGCTCTGTCTTCCAGCTCAGGGGGCTGGGTATTACTATTAAAGGCTGAGGCAAAGAAGGCATTAAGTACCTCAGTCTTTTCCTCATCCTTTGCCACTGTTTCCTCTTGCATCCAATAAAGGACAGAGATTCTCCTTAGCCCTCCTTTTGCGGTTAATGTATTTAGAGAAACATTTTTATTGTCTTCTACAGCAGTAGCCAGATGGAGCCAGCTGTTTCACAGCAATGTGTGGTGCGAGGATGAGGGGCAGCAGACATAAATTGACACAAGAGTGGTTCAGGCAGGATATGAGGAAAACCTTTCCCCCGCCATGAGAGCAGTCAGGCAGTGGAACAGGTTGTCCAGAGAGGTTGTGCTATCTCCATTCATTTGGGAGATGACTGGATAAAGCCCTGAGCATCCTGGTCTGACCTCGGAGCTGGCCATGCTTTGAGCAGGAGGTTGGACTAGAGACTTCTGAGGTCCTTCCCACCTGAATTATAGTGTAATTCTATGATTACAAAGATCGTCCACGGAGTAGCATTAAATATCACATAATATCATACTTATAGATCCTCTTACTGAATTTGTTCAGATTTAGCACAAAGACTAAATTTCATCACTTGTAATAGTAATAGCTGGTGGTGAGATCTGTAGCTCTGGCTCGTTTCATATACCCTTTGCTATTGTGTAGAGACACTAGAGCACATTCATGCTCTTGTTCTTCGCCTTCTGTCTCCTAGCAACTCCATCTGCTGCCTTATTTTGTATGTTGGAAGTACAAGTCAGATATTTTTTGTAGTTAGGGAAAAGCTGCTCCTTCCCTGCTTCCAACCTAGCTTTAACGCAATTTTATATTTAAGATGCTGGAATCTGTTTTGCAGAAGTGAAGTTCATTTCATGCTGCACTTTGTCATGACCACACCCTCTTTTCCACAGATCTAGGCCAGTCCTTTACCCATGGGTTCTTGGCCATATAGGAATTTCAGTGACTATTAATGTTGTTAATTCTCTCCAAGACTCACTAATCCACCTTTGGTTTGAGGGAACGTTTCTGTTGCTTTTACCCCTATTGTTTGGTCTTTCATGAGCTATAAATAGACATTCTCTGGCATCCATAATTCACACAAATCTCTATTACTCATTCCCTGGCACATGACATATTTCCTTGCCAATATTTTTGGAGCATGCTGAGAACTGAGTGGCACTGAGAAGTACGTAATAAGAAGTGCTTATCCTGTACATGCGTTTCAGTTACACACTCGTTAAAATTAACTCATCCAGCATCACTGTGATATTTGTATCCTTGACTACAAGCAATTAAACACCACAGCAACATAATTTCTTACCCATCGAATGGATAAAACATCACAGCATTGGGTGATGGGTAGAGAAAAGGAGGGAAAAATCAGTCTGCAGTTGGAGCATGTGAGAGTGTCTCAAGAGAGCACCAAAGTATTATGAAACATTTCACCTTTCTTAAAACATTTGATTACTTATACATGGAAGGGTGACTTTTATCTACAAAGTAACAGACTGAAACCTGTTGTCTTTGTAGCCTACAGAAAAATCTTGATGACTTTCAAGTATTTTCAATAGAATTGGAGCTGAACCTTTTGTTTTAGAGGTCATTGGTTCCTTAGTCCGAGTATTCCCCCTTCAATATCTTCAGTCCTTTTCATGGCATGTAACTTTTATATAATTTAGTTATCTCTCCAAAGCTGCCTCGTTGATCTCTAACCAATTCAGGCATTATCTTTTCTGATATCAGCAAAAAATATTGTTGGGCTGCTCATTTCTGGAGTGGAATTTTGCCTAAAATTTGCAAAGGTGGATTGAGAAGGAAAAATAGTCTGTCTTTATTGCATCCAGGTTAGATTGTACCCTAAAACAGAATCTAAAACAGGAAAGCACCAAGTGCAAGAACTACAGAGATTTTTGCTGCTGAACTTTTATGAACTTTCAGCTTTATAAATCATAGTTCTGAGGCTCTCTCTTTTGAGCCATCGGAATGAGTTATGACACTGAAGGTAAACTGGTGTATGTATTATAGCAGTTTTAGGAGAACAGATTAAAAGAAAATGTAAAACATCAAGGTGCATAACGATATAGGAAGCTTCCCTTATACGACATACAGACAGTTTAGCTGTGGTCCAGCCAAAATATTTGTTTTGACTCCTTTATGTAGAACTCCTTACAAGGAAGGGAGAGTTTCAGGAAAACCAACATACTAATAGTGTCCAGGATTTTTATTTTTAAAACATTCTCAAGCAATAGCTAATGGCCAATGGCTAACAGTACAGGTGATTGCTGGGTTGGTATATAAGTGGTACAGTCAACTATAAAAACCCACTTCATTCCAAAATTCCCATGTGGAGACAAGTTATAATATAGCCAATTGGCCCATATGTCCTCTTGGGGTCTATGGAGGCTGTCACAAACAGAACCAATAATCCTCTAATTTAACAGAGAAAAATTATAACAATGAGTTAATCCTCTTAAGTGCTTTGCCCATGACAGAATAACAACTAGAAAACAAGCATGGAATACACTGACTGTTTGTATTTATGCCTTTTGTAGTTGCCATTGGCAACAAGAAAATTAACACATTTAAAAAATATGTATAGATAGATTTTAATTGACAAAAAATACATAATTTTGAAAATAAGCAAACCTAGCAGGAAAAAAGGTGTAATGAAAAATATGACCTTTTAAAGATTTCCTTTTTAATTTGCACAGCTGCAGTGTTCTGTCATAGTGAACTAAAAGAACAGTAAATACTAGGCAGCTGACACTTAAATCATTATATGTCTTCTAGTTTTCAGCTCAGCATCTGCTGCGTCATTTCTCAGACTTCAAAGTGTCTGGGAAGAGAGACCAAGGATAAGAAAAATGCATCTTTTCAACAGAAAACATGTATTTTTCAATGACAAAGGACTATAGGCCATATGCCATTACACAATAGAAGGGCACTCCGAAACCCTCAGTTTAATTTAAAGCAAAAGCTACCTCTGCAATAGCAATTTGGAGGGCAGGGGTGGCTACAGGAAAAAGAAACTTGACTAAAACATGTCAAGTTTTCATGTTCAGTGAAAATGAACATTTTTCCAAAAGTAGTAACGCTGCAGTGCAGACAAGCTGTTTCCAAGTGGGATAACAACCTCGGGTACACCCTCACACCTCCAGAAATCGGCTCAGGGAAGAAGTTGTCTTTCCTGTGCTGCACTGATCTTCAGTGCCAGAGGAGAGTTCTGATTTCAAGGAGTTCCTCCTTAAAACCAAAGGGCCCGACTCTTCTCTTATACCTATGGAAATCAGAGGAGAAAGGCAATAGAATAATACCAGCATTAAAGCAAAGAGAGGATAAGACACAAGAGCTTGAATATTGCTTTATTTATCATCCCTTCCATTAAAAGGAATTAATTAGCCCAGCTTGTAGCAAAATTAAGATATTCCATGCATATCCTATTTAACCTTTCTATTATTCTTTTCCAGGTTTTCTCAGTATTTGTCAACGTTTCTATAAAGGAGCATATTAGATGACTTTGGTCCACATAATTAGAAAAATCAATACTTTTTAGTTTAGAATCAGATCAAAACACTGTAGCTCCAAAAAAATCACAACTGTAAAGCCTTATTTAAAGCCTTTCCTCTGTCAGGGGTAGTTACACAATTTTCAAAGCCCTTTAGAAGCCTGAGTACCATATTTCAAAAAGACTGAAGAACTAAAATCCTACTGAAGCCACACTGCTAACCACTAGACCCCGGCTGTTCGCTCTGCCTGAGCGGTGCCTACTCCCTGCCTCTATTTTGAATGGCTTTAGCCAAAACCTTTTTGCCCTAAAGAGGACTAACCCTAAGCAGCATGGATTTCAGCCAGTTTGTGCCATTTGAACCTGAGGCCAGCAATAAATCCCCAAATCCCCAGCAATCGGTACTTCACAAAACAGACCTATTCAGAGAGACTGGAACTTAGAGACCGGGACTCAGCCACGAAACGGGATGAAGCATCGTGATATATTCCCTTCCTACACAAGTGCTCATGGGCTAAGTGTGGACATGCTGGCAAGCCCTAAACTAGTCTGATGTGGTCAGAGTACCAGTTTTCATGGAGTTTTAGGAAAAAGTGATGAAGTTACTGAGGCAAAAGAATGGGGATGCTTTTTTTTCCTCCAAACTGCCTGGTGAAGAAGGGGAGCGATACCCTTGTTGGGCTGTTCTTCCAGCCAGACAAGGAGAGGCTGGGTCACAGCTGGAGCAGGTGCCTCTCTTCAGTCAGCATTCGTCACCGGGAAGCATTTACTGATTCCTACAAATTAAAAACATGTCTCAAAAGCCATTCCTGTTTCTTAAAATATTGCTGGAGGGTAATGAAGCCGTGTTAGGTGATTTCGGATGCATTCTCCACTTTCCCTCAAAACCATTTCCGTATTTTAGACAGTAAGAAGGCTATTCTGGTAAGAGGGAATACCCTCAGTCCTTCCTGCTGCATCTTTTCTACCTTGAATAAAACAATTAAAATGTGACAGGGAGTGGCAGCCAGCACAAGAATGAAGCCTGCTCTCTAATTACATTAATTACTCTGGATCCTAGTTCAATGCAAGTACTTCATGTAACACAGGGTTAAATTACTGTCTTTTTTGAGATGCCTTTCCCCCCAGATTTCTTACTGGCCAGCTGCAGTAGCTCTTCATAAGCCGTAATTTTACACACGCATGCGCAGGTACATGCACACACAAACACATACACACATGAACACCTCTGCTGGAGTGCGTGGTACTACTCTGGTCCCATGGTGCTACGGAGGGATTTCACTAGGCAGCAATGTCCTTGCAAGGCACGTATTGTAACAGCACATTTTTCTGTGAAGCTAGCCCCGGTGTAGGAAGCTAGTTAGGTGTTTTCAAAATGTTAGTCATGTTGCTTGGTTACAACACACAATATTTAAGAACTTGGACACAATAGACCTAAGTAACCTGGTGTGACAAATCATCTAAAAATAAAATCCAGTCCAGCTTACCACAGAACCCTTGTTCTGGACCAGTAGAGACTAAATTCTACAGAAAAAGGTATTTTTGCCATTAACTTCAATAAAACAAGGTTTTCAGTTTACACCCCTGTTGACAATTCATCCAGTTAGAAAAGGAAACATGAAACCTCATTTCTGAAGAAGGTTAATTTGAAAATTGTGAAGCACAAAGTCCTTCCCAAAAACATCTGAGGGTTTTTGCTCCCAGTGTGGCAAGGCTCACCACTCCTTTTCTCGTGATCTGTCTTCTGCCATTAAAAAAAGATGCCTGAGGATCAGAATTCACCCTTGCAGTGCTAAATAAATACCAACAGTAAGGAAATGAAGATCCTTAGTTTTGACAACTTACTTTTATAACATTCATTTACTAGGTTTTCCTTATGAAACATTCTACACACTTAACAAGGTTGTTCATAATCATTCAAATATTGATACAAACCTCTGTCTGTTGCTATGATACTGCACTCTTTTTATACTCCCATTTAGGTTATAAGAACATTTGCTCTGTTGTTTGTACAGAGAAGGCGAGACAAAAAATGTCTAGTTTTATTTCCTCTCCTATTTAAGGAGAACTTAAACCGACTCATTATACCCCTCACCCTGCCTTTTGTTAGAATTACAGGGCTGGGACATTATGTTGGAAACCAGCATTAGGCGTGCCAGCTTCTTGCTTTTAAACTACTTACCGTAACATTGAAAATTAATAAAAAAATTTACATGTAGGCTCATATGATGACATATACATGTCTGATAGAGAAACAGTGCAGAAAAGGTTAATGATGGTTCTAATTTCCTCTTCCACCTGTGCCAAACCTGACAATTAAAAGCAGCTGGTAGAGGGGGGAATCAGAGGGGAGAGTCTTGGGGATGGCGTATGTGAAGCTTGCCTTGGACATATTTGGTTGGCCTTGCAGATTAAGAGGAAAAAAGTAATATGGGGAAAATGACTAAGTAGGGGAGGTAAATAAGGGTCAGATAAGGTACTGATTTTTTTTTCTTTTTTTTTTGCCTTTTTCTTTTTTTTTTTTTGTCTTTTTCTTTTTTTTTTTTTTACCATTTCACTGGGAGTTCTTGCCCTCTGATTTGAAGTAGGTTCCAGGACTGACTCTCCTATATATTATCCTGAAGCTTTTTTAAGGCAAGATGGACTGTTTTGCCTGTTCCCAAGCTAGTGATGGAGCTGTTTTAGCCTGAAAATGTGTCTCTGCCCATACAGTTTTCTGTTCCTCCTGACAAGGAAATGCATAGAGGACCACCTATAGCTATATATCGTAGCTCTAGCTTTGCTGTGCTTTACCTCCCTCCCTTCTTCAGTGGGGTAGCCTTGCCTCTTTTGCTCTTTTCTACAATTTGAGAAACTCTGGAGGGTGAAAAGCAGTAAGCAAAATGGTTTTTGAGATCACCACAGGAATGAGAAAGGTCTGAAACGGAACAGTGGCCTTGGAATGAGGGAGTGCTGCCTTTTCACAGCATCTCAAACACTTTTTTTCTTGGTATCTGTTGGCCCTATCTATAGTTTCCTTAGAGCCCTACAGGTCTTCCCTCACCCTCTCTTAACCCCATGGGATCCCACCAGCTTCCTAGAAACCTGCTTCTCCACAAAAAGTATCTGCACTGCCGAAAACGTTTGAGTTAGTCCTGGTCCTTAGCCAGAAGGGAAGCGGTGGCTTTGGAGATAAGGGAGCAAAGGCCTAACAAGCATCACAGTGGAAAGAGGTCAAGGCTGACCATATAATTGCCCAGATTATACGGTGGGCATATGCAACTCCAAATTCCCTGTTGGATGGGGATTAAACTATGAATTATATTGACAGGAGGCATTGTGGGTGCCTGTGATAAGCCCACCTAGAGGGGATCTCATGGAGATTGTTGGAGCTTTTTGTGTAAACATAAAATTGAGTATTTCTTAAATGAGAGCCCCAGGCAGTATGCAAGAGGACATTTAAACTACGTAGGAAATAACCCTGCGCAGTGAGGACTTCTGTAGGCCTAGCTGTGCAGCCACCTGTCATATGATCATACTTTCAGAACAAAGGTGCTATCTAAAATGGAGAAATTTACGGTGTAACTATTCTGGCATAGCAGTATTAGCAACGAGTGGTTACAGTGGTCTGATTATACGCTACCGTAAATGCACTAGTGAATTTTCCTGTGCAAAGAAGCCTTATAGAGGAAAGTGCAATATCTTTTATTGTTCCCTGATGACAGACTGAAATATAAAAAGAACAGTGTGCACAATCTGTCCTTTGAGAGGAAAACGGCAGTCCTGAGTGTCCCTATTCCTCTCAGGCAGGCACAAAGGACTTGAAGGCAAGCCTGTTGTATGACTGCTTTAGTGCGCTCTGTCCCTCATTTTAATTAATGCATAGCACTGAGGAGGAACTAAGTCCTGCTTGTTTTACTCAAGCGAGTGATCCCATTGACTTGAATTGAGCTACCTGCAGGATTAGAGGTAGAAGGATTAAGACCTCAGTGTAGCAAATTCATTTCACTCTTTTTCAAATGTAAATAGTCGTCTCTCGATTGTCAGCTTGATTCGTCTGCTGGTTGTTTAGCACAACGAGGCCCTGATTCTGCTCCCTGATTGTGTCTTCTAGGCTGCTCCGTACCACAAACATACTCAGCCTCCACAGAATAATTGGGATGGAAGTGGAACAATAGGAGCTCTAGCAAATTTAGATATATATGTATGATATTTAAATATATCTCAAAGAAGACAGAAAAACTTTCTCATGGGGAATTTGTTACATTAATCAGTTGAATCCCTGAGCTTCCAGTTTGCAATGTGATTTTATACCTATTTTCCCTTTTATGTAGACAAGCTTTTGCTCACCTCTCTCCCCCACTGTGATGCTGAGGGAGAGGTACTGATACTTGATATGCAGCATGGGAAGTCTCACATTATTGTACAACTGATGCAACTGTCTTGTGAAACCACTTTATAGCTGCTCTCATTAGAATGTCTCCACCAAGTTAAATAAATTATTCAATGTTAACTCAGCTGTAACTGAGAACATATTTTGATCTTAAATGTCATTTTAATCTGTAACCTATCATTTTAACATACTGAATAGTTATTTTAGGTGGGGACAGCATTGGCAGTTTATTGTTGATTTTATTTAGATTATTTGAAAAATCCAGTAAAGATACTGTTAGTAGGTTTATCAGGAGTCTATACTGTCTTGAAACTCTTTCAAATTATAACTAATTGTATGATGTACACCTTTTCTTTACCTTTACAGCAAGGTTGAATCTTTCCAGAACTTCTCTTTGATCATCTATTTATCTGACACTAAAGCTAAGTTTTACAAAAAACCACATAAAGAATTCTCGCTAGGTCAATGTTATAACTTCTTTAATTTTGTCAAAAAAATTTAAAATTGACAGTATGTATCACTGAAAATTACTGTGAAAGGAAAGCAGTGATATGTTGTGAAGTTATGTATCATACCAAGGGGTTAAGTTCCAAACAGAAACTAAAAAAATTAGGAAAACCAAGAAAAAAATGCAACTTGGCAGAGCACAAATAAGTGTTGAAACTGTTTTAAAGAAAATATAATCTGTTCTTCATCCTTTAGAGTGTCTCAAAATTATAGTTTTCAATAACGTGCTCCATTTTGAGTACTTCTGTCTTTGTAGCTAAGATCACTGGATGAGTGTCTTCTGCCTGTATTAAAATGTTCAACCTTCTGAACCTAGAAATTATTTGAAAAGTGGAGTTCATTAGAAGCAGCGTATTTTTTTTAACTCTTGGAAACTGTAGGTACTCTACCAAGTGTTTGCATGTCAGGTTTACAGCTGTGTTTGCCTACTCTGATCCTCCAGAATTTAGCACCCCTGGGTATATGCCATCTATACCTACACAATTCTGACTGAAGAGTAAGAACTCAAAATCTGGCATGATTGCCTCAATCAGCACTTCAGGTCTTCTTCTTTGAAGCTTTAATGTTGTTGGGTTTTTTTAATGCCTTGCCAGTACAACCCTCCTGACTTCGGGTTTACCATTGTGTTTTCCCGATTTGGCAGTAAGACTCCTTTAAGAGAACAGACCAATGCACCCCTTAGAAGATAGGAACCTAGGAGGCCAAATCCTCATCAAGTTTACTGAAGGAATAGGAAAGAACCAATAAATTATCTGGCAACTGTGACTTTGCAGTGAGGAAGGTCCTGGAAAAAAATTACGGGCCAATTACAATGTCAAAAATACAATCTGGCTTAAAAAGTCAGAAGCTGCTGTAAGAAGACATAACAAATGTGATGAAATCTGGGGTTGAGTGGTGTATTTAACTTATCAACCTTTAGAAAGATTTTTGACATAGTAACACAGCAGATTAATAAATAGTCAGGTACAAATTAGACACTTGTTTTCACTCTTCAAACAACTGCTTGGACTGAGGACAGACAGCAGTTAACCACGGGTGTTACGAGGTCATGGTGCAGACAAAAGCTTGCAAACAGGGCAATACAGTTAAGTGAAAAATAAATTATCGTCCCATTGATATTTCACCAGGAATACCATAATGTCACAAATTGCTTGCTAAAACAATAACATCCTTCCTAGTAAGTCTATAAGATACCCAAGCAAGTCTTTACTGTATCACCATAAACATTTTACAGGTAAGATGTACTGTAAATTAAACATTATTTTAAATGCATTATTTCTTTAATTGTAGGATTCCTAGAGATCTGGCATGGCTCAGAGGATTAAAAAAGGTGCTGGGCTTAAATGATACTCAGTATAGGCACAGGCACGCATTTCATAGTAACTAAAATTTTCTCCATGGGTTATTGAGTGACCAACATGAAGTACATCTGACAGAGTTGTGAAGGACATGTTAGGCATGTTCTCAAACACTTAATAAATATCATAAGCTCAGAAACCAAGTATCTGTGAATAATGGGGCAGAGCTTCCCTTGCTCACATGTGCCTTTTCAGTAGAGAATAGAGCAGAAATTGGATTCATTACTGAGGTCCTTCAATGATGCCTTATTTAGCCCACAGCTCACCACCTCTGACAGCAGTGTGACTGCACCTCTGTTCAGCACAGGCTGTGTTGCCTTATAATACAGTATATATTTTTAGAAAGAGCTGGGGTTTTGTTGCTTTAACTGCTTGTGAAATACAATGACAAAATATACTTGAAATATAACAGCAAAAAGCAATATTATTCCTTCAGATGATACTTAACTTTCATTTTGCATAAAATCATTCACATAAAAAGGTCAGAGAAGATCAATATAAGACCAATCCAGAGGAAGAATGTAGATGCCTAAGAGTTATGTGAATAATAAAATGTCTCCTGAGAATGATCTGTATTGTCATTGTACAGGCAGATGTCTCAAGATGGAATTCAAAACAGCCAGCATGCTAAGCAGGCAAATGTCTAGACTTAACCAAAAGACGTCTGAAATCCCACCGCTCTCTACAGCTCACGGCCTTTTGATCTGCATAATGTTCTCTTGAAAATATATGTTCACATCCTTTCTTTCGAATAACTTTGTAGGACTGCAAGTGACTTTTTAAAATCTCGTAGGTGTAGGCGGTGTCACTACTCAAGAAGACTCATACTTACCTGACTGCTAAAAGTAAAAGTATGTCAGTCTTAGAGCACAGTAGTCAAATTTTGCATCTCCAGTGATTCTTCTGACCATTTATATGTTGCAATGTTCCTTTCTCTGCTATTCCCTTGCTTCCCAATACTTTGAACTGCTTTTAGGTTTGACGTGGAGCAGGATAGAGCCTGCTATTAAGACGCTGTCCTGAAAATTGCGGATTTGAACTCCTTTAGACACAGCATTGAATCAGGGCCAGGCAGGTTTGGTGGATGGTATCCCTTCTGGGTTGCTGCAAAAAGAACCACTCCTTCTTCTAGCTCTCTTCTAGAGGAAGACACATTTTCAATTAAGTTTTCCAAGGAGTCTGATTCATTATGCATGTTGGAACTGCTCCAAAAGCTCCTTTGGGCTTTGAGTTCCTCAAAGGACTCAGATGCTGAGAGAAATGCCTAGTTTCTGGTTCTCAGTCAGTCTTCAGTGGAGGGAAGAGCCTGAGCTGTTCCAAAAGGGTAGTTCTCACGAGTGGACTAAACTGTGGTGCTTAAGCATAAATTCCACCAGTACACATGGTATATTTCAATGAACAATCACAGATCACGTGCACAGACATTTCAGGAATAGCGTGTTGTATTCAGTCAGGCTGGTTGAAAAAGCTTTTTCCACATTCAAAGAGAGAAAAATTTTACCTGAAAACTTCTGAATGCTACAAGTGACAAATGTGACAAAGAAAGGACATAAATTTTGGGGAGGCAGAGAGAGATAATAGAAGTCCACAAAGTCTTGTGTTAGTGGATATTCAAAAGACAAGAGGTCACACTTTTTTAGTCCCCCTAAGTAAGGTAATAAATTTTCCTTGGTGTAATGCTTGCTAAAGCTAAATGGAAACCATTTCTAATCACCTGGTTTGAGGAAAGCCTAGGGAAAAAGGAAAAATATGTGTGGGCATTTAGATATATGCAATAGTACACCTGCATTTTAAAAAGAAGTTGGAAGATTTTCCTTGGAATGGATTTATGGTGGAGGGGTGTGATACATATCTATCACCAAAACAACTAAGATTTTAATCATAGTTATTTCAAACAGGGCATCATGAGATACAAGAAAATTAGATATAAATGAAAAGAAGGAAAAGGCAAGCACACAAATGTGCTCATAATGTAAGATTTAGTCTCTGTAGAGCTTAGTCATGATTACATTATACTAGTATTTGTCTAAATTAGTTTCAGTAAAAAAATATAATCACATATTTGTACTTATGTAGACTTTTCCAGTTCATATCAAGAAAATATTCAGTACTTATTCAATTAATTTTGTTATACTTCATCTTTTCTTATATTAGAGTACAAATACAAGGGCAGAGGAAATTAGAGTTTGATATGAGACTGCCAAGGTCAGATGGGTTAAAAAGCTCATGTTTGAAATTGTTTCTTGCTTTGAAAGGCTCCATTACAACTTTTTACATAATACATGACTGAGTTTTGGTCACAAAACAGACTGCAGAGTTAGTCAGAATTTGAAAATGGGATACTAATCAGAATGATTTTCTAGAAGTAAAATTTGTGTTGTAGCTATTAGTTCTCTCTTTTCTATATCTCAAAGCTACTTAAACAAGTGACAATATATATTTTATCACTGTTCTTTTAAAAGACAAAGTTTACTGGGCATCCCTTTTTTCTTTTTTTTTTTTTTCATTGCAGCAAGAATACGAATATGCAGTATTTGCAGTTTTTAGAACATAGACATACTTTCACAAAAAGAGAAGTTGATATTTAATGCCCAACCATCACCATCTAGTTCCATTTTAGATGCTTTATGACATCCTCTACATCCGTGTGGGGTTGGTAGATACGATGCAAGACTTTTGGGAGGCTTCTTCATTTTGAAACGCGTGCTGCAAGACAGCTTGAATGCATACTCTCAGTTTCATACTTTAGAAATGCAGTCCTGCCATGGTTTCAGACCTTTACAACTAAGAACAAAATAAACAGCATGGAAAACGGTAATTTTTGTTTTACGACCAAAGGGGCATCACATGAGACTCAGAGGAGGTGCTAGGTAGAGCTAGTTAGCTGTGGACATCCTCCTGGTTGATGTGGGTGATAACAATTTTCACCAACATAACCACAGAGACCACTCTGGTGCATTTTATGCCCGTGTGTTTTCTGGGAGAGCATTTGCTGGACCAAGGGCAGAAATCCAGGCACTACCAGAACTGTATTCAGCACAGTGCTGAATGGTCAAGTTTCCAGAAATACCATACAAGCAATTTCTCTGTTCCACAGGTGGCAGAGCTGATGTTATGTGGTGATCATTATTTCCTTCCTTGTGCTCACAGTTGTACGTGGACACCATCATGATCGTCAGCATTTACCATCTGTGGGGAAAAAAACATCAATACCTGGATCATTATTTATTATAATTGTAATTTGTAATGATTTCTGTAATATTTGTAGTTCAGAACTCTTGCTCCAGACTTCTGTCTCTTATTACATGAAATAAGGCTATCAATCATAGTGTTTATATACCACTTTTCTGGAAGAAAATCTTGGTCCTGTAATATTATTAGCATAATAACAATTATAATTTATAACAATTCCTGTGACAGATAAATATGAATTTACATTGACAGCATGAGTAGCAACGTGGGAGAATGACTGAGGCTTTCATAGTTAAATTCTAAAATAAATTCCCCAATTCCTGTGTCTTGTACTAACCCCCTAATGTCAGTAACCATTAAAACATTTTTTGGGTGGATTATTATTTATAATATTTTATACAGGTATTCTCTGTGCTTTTGTGCTCATTTTTGCTTGAAACAGCACACTGGTACTTAATGTAGACACCTGCTACGATTCATCAGTTTACTCTGTTAAAAAAAGAATAAAAGTTAAGTAATTCATATTAATTAACAAAACATGTGCAAAAAGCTTCATGTGATACTCCCTAAGAAATTAGCTATACTTTCAAATAACTTCAGGTAAAAATATAGAGAATATCTCATTTAACTTCACTGATTTGCAAACAGTCTTTAGGCATTGTGTTACATCCTACACATTAATTTGGTCTTTTAAAATATTCATAGGTCTAAATTAAGTATTTGAAATAATTTACATTTTGAGTCTTAATATGAATGTTAAAATCCCAAGGCAACACAGAATTTACATATTTAAAACATATTTTAAATTTATTGATGAATTCTTAAAAGCATGGTAAACTGTTGAGTTAGACCTTGGAACTTAAAACATAAACAAACTGCTTAATTATGTGAATTACATTTTAGAAGAAAAAATATGGCTAGATGGTTGGTTGGCTTACAGATTCATCCTATGAATGTCCTTCTCTCCCAGTTACAACCACAAAGAAATTCTGCATCTGTCTTCCCTATTGTCTGCACTGAATTAGAAAAAGGAAAATATTTATTGTATTTTTCTCAAGTTTTAAATGCAAATTTCTATCTGAAAATGCGGTGGAATCACTACATGGGCTTCATCAAGGCCCACTGAAAACAGGAAAGACAGATTGAGCTACATGGACCAGTTATGATACCAAATACAAGTGCACAACAGACCACTTTTGTAAGAAAGTCTCCTTTAACTACCCAGTTCCAAATAATCTCACAGACCAAGCAGATTTTTAGTTCTGTACAGAACATATCAGTTTAGGTTCAAAAGTAGTTTTGGCAATCTCAGCACAAAGACATTTCAAACTGGGCACTCAAATGTCTCGAACTTTTGTTGTAGGACAGAACGCAGAGCAATGACACAAAGGCAGCAGCAAGTTTTGGAAAAGATGCTGAAAATAATAAGGAAATTATTTATGCCTACCTCACCAAGATGCCAGCAAAATTCAAGGTGATTTTGTTTCCATAGAGGGGAACATTGTCACCAAGGATGAGGAAAAGGTTGAGGTACTTAATGCCTTCATTGCCTCAGTCTTTAACAGCCAGTCCAGGTATCCTCAGGGTATTCAGCCCCCTGAGCTGGAAGACAGGGATGGAGAGGGGAATAAACTCCCCGTAATCTAGGAGGAAACAGTTAAGGACCTGCTATGTCACCTGGGCACCCACAAGTCTGTGGGACCTGATGGAATCCACCCAAGAGTACTGAGGGAGCTGGCGGAGGAGCTTGCCAAGCCACTCTCCATCATTTACCAGCAGTCCTGGTTAACAGGGGAGGTCCCAGATGACTGGAGGCTTGCCAATGTGATGTCCATCTACAAGAAGGAGCAGAAGGAGGATCTGGGGAACTACAGGCCTGTCAGCCTGATCTCGGTGCTGGGAAAGATCATGGAGTGGTTCATTTTGAGGGCACTCACAGGGCGTGTGCAGGACAACCAAGGGATCATGCCCAGCCAGCAGGGGTTCATGAAAGGCAGGTCCTGCTCGATCAACCTGATCTTCTATGACCAGGTGACGCACCTAGTGGATGAGGGAAAGACTGTGGATGTTATCTCCTGGATTTTAGTAAAGCATTTGACAGCATCTCCCACAGCATTCTCCTGGAGAAACTGGCAGCTTGTGGCTTAGACAGGTGTACTCTCCACTGGGTAAAGAACTTGGCTGGACAGCCAAGCCCAGAAAGTTGTGGTGAACGGCGTTGAATCCAGTTGGAGGCCAGTTACCTGAGGTGTTCCCCAGGGCTCAGTTTTGGGTCTGGTCTTCTTTAAGATCTTTATTGATGATCAGGATGAGGGGATCGAGTGCTCCCTCAGTAAGTTTGCAGATGACACCAAGTTGGGTGGGAGTGTTGATCTGCTGGAGGGTACGAAAGCTTGGCAGAGGGATCTGGACAGGCTGGATCAATGGGCAGAGGTCAACTGTATGAGGTTTAATAAGGCCAAATGTTGGGTCCTGCACTTGGGTCACAACAACCCCATGCAACGCTACAGGCTTGAGGAGGAGTGGCTGGAGAGCTGCCTGGCGGAAAAGGACCTGGGGGTGCTGGCTGACAGCCGGCTGAACATGAGCCAGCAGTGTGCTCAGGTGGCCAAGAAGGCCAACAGCATCCTGGCCTGTATCAGAACTAGTGTGGCCAGCAGGAGTAGGGAAGTGATTGTGCCCCTGTACTCGGCACTGGTGAGGCCGCACCTTGAATCCTGTGTTCAGTTTTGGGCCCCTCACTACAAGAAGGATGTTGAGTTGCTGGAGCGTGCCCAAAGAAGGGCAACAAAGCTGGTGAGGGATCTGGAGCACAAGTCTTATGAGGAGCAGCTGAGGGAACTGGGGTTGTTCAGTCTGGAGAAGAGGAGGCTGAGGGGAGACCTCATCACTGTCTAGAACTACCTCGAAAGGTGGTTGTGCTGAGGTGGGTGTTGGTCTCTTCTCCCAAATAGCTAGCGATAGGACAAGAGGAAATGGCCTCAAGTTGCACCAGGGGAGGTTTAGATTGGATATTAGGAAAAATTTCTTTAGTGAGAGAGTGGTCAAGCATTGAAACAGGCTGCCCAGGGAGGTGGTGGAGTCACCATCTCTGGAGGTGTTCAAAAAACTTATGAACGTGGCACTTCAGGACATAGTTTAGTGGGCATGGTGGTGTTGGGTTGATGTTTGGACTTGATGATCTTAAAGGTCTTTTCCAACCTGAATGATTCTGTGACTTCAAGTGAGAAACTTCCCAGAAATATCTACCCTGCAGCATTTGTTTTGTTGCTAATGCTGGAAAACTTTGTAACAAACCTGCAGGGCAAATTTTGATAAACTATATGAGATTAAGGTGACAATTCATTTCCCTGAATGATAAGCAGATGAGTTTTTAGACTGCAATACCTTTCATGAAAATGGATGAGAGGAAAATGTGGCAATTATCTGTTTATTAAACTTGGCAAATATGCACATCTATGACTTCTGAAATTCTTTTTATTCCATGGTTCTACAGCTGTTTGTTGTGAGTCTAAAAGTTTAAAGTAAACTTCAGGGGAAGTGTATTCAGAGGAATACACTATATTATAGTTTTATTGGTTTCCACCTAGAGTTACAGAAATGCTGAAGGCAAGTAAAAAGATTAATAGATTTTTTTCTGAACATACCTGGGTGTTGTTGGGGCATTGTAATCCCAGGTTCAAAAATAGTATACAGTTGTCCAGGTTTCATCTGGGATAGAGTTAATTTTTTTCCTAGTATCTGGTATAGTGCTGTGCTTTGGATTTAGTATGAGAAAAATGTTGATAACACACTCATGTTTTCAGTTGTTGCTAAGTAATGCTTACACTAAGTCAAGGACTTTTCAGCTTCTTATGCCCTGACAGTGAGAAGCTGGGAGGGGGCACAGCCAGGACAGCTGACCCAAACTGGCCAAAGGGATATTCCCTGCCATATGATATTGTGCTCAGTATTAACTGGGTGGAAGTTGGCTGGGAACACTGTGACTTGGGAACTGGCTGGGCATCGGTCAGCGGGTGGGGAGCAATTGCATTGTGCATCACTTACTTTTTTTTTTAATTTATTATTATTATTACCCCTTCCCTTGCTGTCTTATTAACCTGTCTTTATTTCAACCTGCGAGTTTTACCTTTTTTTTTTTTATTCTCCTCCTCATCCCACTGTAGTGGCGGGGGAGCAGGGCAGAAGTGAGCAAGTGGCTGCGTGGTTCTTATAGCTGCTGGCTGGGGTTAAACCACAACAGCAGTATAGTGGGACAGCATCATGTTTGGCACCCTTTGCCCTAACCATCCTCCAATGCTATTCCAGTAAGTTTTGACTCCTTTTCTTCCTCTCTGCTAGCCTTTAGGTCTCACCATGCCTACCTTAATTTCATTCCATTAAAACATCTTGCTGTTGGGCCCCATCACAGCCTTCCCATTATCTCAGACATTTTCAGTCAGAGTTGGATGCATTTGGCAGTATAGATGTGGTCATGGAGTCCAGCCTTGCAAACAGAATGTGGCAATGAAGGTCAAGAAGAGGGAAGGCAATGCAATTATAACCAGCCCTACTTCACTTCTCCCTTCTCTACAGCAGTTGCAATGTGGTCAGCTTCTGGTCCTCTCTCACCATTCTCCAGAAGTTAGATATCCCAGGATGGTTTCAACAAAGATACGCCCTTTTGTTTTACTTTTTACCCAAAGAGATCATTCCTTGCATTCTTATAGGTTTTTTTTAATCATAATTTAGTGGGAGTCTTTGAAATATCTTACAAGTTTTGTAATAAATCTGAGTGTGAAAACACATCTTGCTTTTTCATTATATCAGAATAACATATTTTGTTACCC
Organism: Phaethon lepturus; assembly: GCF_000687285.1. NCBI lineage: Eukaryota > Metazoa > Chordata > Aves > Phaethontiformes > Phaethontidae > Phaethon > Phaethon lepturus. The sequence goes on from NW_010515492.1 coordinate 28,126, forward strand.
TCACTCTTGTTCTCCCAGCTCCAACTAAGATGCTTAACAGGATGGCCCCTAGTTGCAAGTTTGAATAAAGCACAGATATAGCATGTGCTTATTTACTTATGTTCTCAACTTGAACGGACTGGCAATGAAGTAATTGCTGACTAATGAGCTCAGTGTATAGGGATGTGGATATGCTCTCTCAGCTAATGTGGTCCACATTATGTGGTCTCAAACAGTAGGGAGCAATAGTGCTCGCAAATTATACTTCCCACTCTGGCTGGGACAAGGAATTTTGCAGCAATAATGCCTTCCCAGAGAAAACCATTGATGCTGCAATTTTTATTCATTTGTTTCCAGGATCCTTTCAGGAATCTCCAAGGGAATCATTAATAGACTGCAGAAATCAGCTGTCACTTTAAACAATGCTTCTTCCTCTTTTTCTCCTCCATAGGGAACAATACAATGATTTCCATTAAAGAAGATCATCTTTTAGCTGCACTTTATACAAAATTCTCACTAAAAATAAATGGACAGAAATAACATTCATGAACATAAGTTACTATTTGTTTCCTTTACATTTTTTCATTGTATTGGGGGATGCCACATGAAGTAAGTCTTGTTTCAATAGCATGATTCAGCTTCTCTATGGACATTTGGCATCAGATTTTCAGAGTTTTGAAACATAAAATGTAAATATGTACCATCTTATGTATGTAATTTCTGCATTTTCTGCATTATTAATCTGTTTCTTAGAGGAAGGTACAAGCTACCCTGCTGCTAAGTCATTAATGAAGTTCTGCTATCTAATTAATCAGAGGAAGTAGCTATGGGAATGGTGTCTTGTGAAGCTATAAAGATATACTCTGAAACACACTCTGTTCCTATGCTTTGGTGTTGGCATGAAACTCTTCAGGGGAGGTTTAGATTGGATATTAGGAAAAATTTCTTCACTGAGAGAGTGGTCAGGCATTGGAACAGGCTGCCCAGGGAGGTGGTGGAGTCGCCATCTCTGGAAGTGTTCAAGAAACGTGTGGATGTGGCGCTTCAGGACATGGTCTAGGGGACATGGTGGCGCTGGATTAATGGTTGGACTTGATGATCTTGAAGGTCCTTTCCAACCTAGTGTTTCTGTGATTCTGTGATTCTTAATTCAAGTGCAAGTCATTATCCAGCAAGGTAATTTTGACCCAGTGTCAGGGTTTAAATGGCTGTGATGGGATACAGGACTGCTCAGGTCTTCTAGATGGGTCTTGTGAGTCTTATCCTGAGAGGAGAGTTGTGGGTTTAAACTCCCTGAGAGACCCCGCAAATCTCCTACCTCAGCACTTCAACACTTTCTCACCCCAGCTGGGAGCTGTCTCCCACACATTCTGCTCCTAACTGCTGCTGCAGTGATTATTCCAGGAGGATTATTTATGTTATTTCTTAACTGCTGATGATCCTAGCAACATTTCATTGTTGCTAGTTCCATTTTTCACAGAATAACAAAAAACACGTACATTGAGGAATGATACTGAGTAACTGTATTCTTTTGTCTGTTTATCTTAATATTTTTGGATTCTAGTTTTCTTTAAAATTTCCTTGTAGCTAGGAGTTATATAAATAAAAGGTGAAAGGGAATTATTTAGCAATATTTAGCACAAGAAATTATTAGGTATTAAGGACCACTCCCATCTCTAATAAGAAAAGAGTAGTGAAAGAGCACACCTTCAGCTGGATACACACATTTTATAATTTGAAGCTTTCATAGGTGAACAGTAACTCATGCAAAAAATTATATAGAAAAAAATATTTAACCAAAGTTTTGACTTTGCTCAGATCTTCAAACATAGGCCTGTCTAGTCAACTCACTCTAGTCGACTACTGAAGAACAGCCTCCTTGTGAGCTCCTTATTAAACTGTAGCCTTATTTACATTTTACAACATTTCTTGCAAATTAGATCTGGCAATGGATGCTTGGTTCAGTCAAATGTTTTTCAAGCACCTAGAAGTTGTTCATCAACAGATGTTTTCCTCAGTCTAGCTTGCATCTTATGGTTCAAAGTTCACAATGTTTTCCATGAAGGATTTCTTATTAGAATGGATGTTTGCATGTGTGACATGTCCTTTAATGACAAGTGCAGTAACGCATGTGTGAGCAAACTAATTTGTGGCCAGCAACTACTTGTTACTTCTGATTTATAGATGTCTGAGATATTTAATTAGGAAACAAAAATGACATCTTATGATTTGAGTTGCCAATATCATAGGCATTCACGAATAACAAGTCAGAAAATTTGGCAGTAGCTTGACTAACCTTGACTGATACACATATGCAAATTATGATACTTATAAGTAAACAACTGAAAAAATGACTCAATCTGAAATTTAATTGCTAAATGATAGTTTAGATAAATCTCATCCTAATCAATAACAATCAAGAATATCTTAATAAAATAAAACCATTAAACCCAAAAATGTTCTTTTGTTATGCAACAAAAAATGTTTGACTAAACACACAAACCTTTATTTATAGCAAACAGAAATATCAACTCATTTCACAGTGTGATACTTGGATCATCAGAAGCTGTTAATCTGATATGAGCATGGCACCTTTCTCCTAAAAAACTTCACAAAGCACATATCACACCAGGAATGTGTAAATCATTTCATGCCAAGAACACCCTAATCTGCTATGTCCCATCTCGTACAACTTTTATGGAAATTATTCTGTGAGTACTGTGTGAGAGGATTCAAAGGAATTCAGTCTGGACAGAGACAGAATTATTTAAAGTATCAGCATATTTTTATGCATACAGTCTTACAGTCTTTTACCTGCTGTAGTCTCCACAGGATCTTAAAAAATTCCACTTGCTTTGACCAGATCACAAGAGCCAAACACCTCCTTTGCACTACGTTCCAGCTAGAGTAACTCAATCTCTTATCAACAGAATATTTCATTTAAACTGATTAAAAACCTTAAGAAAACATCATTAATTTTAAAGGAAAGAAAAAAATGCAACTTCTAGAATATGTTAACCACCATTATTTGGTATCACTGAACAATTCCACAAAAAGTTACCTTGTATTAACTAAAGCTAAAATTCCTCTTTCGAAACTGTAGAGGGGAGAATCAAATGAAGGCTTATAATGATTGAAGGTGGCAACATGCCATTATTCTTTTGTTGTCATTGGCAAGAACACAATCATGTGCCCTTTAATCTTTGTTATTCAGCCTGCTGCTCATATGGATAACACAATCAACCACTTCTTTCAATCACAGGACTAGGAACAGAATTGTCTGCATTGGGAGAGGCACCAGGACTAGGCTGAATATATGAAATCTAACTGCTATGTGTCTCAGACTAATATTGCAGTTCTAAGCTGCAGAGATAAAAATATTCTGTACTTTGCTGTACACTTAATATCTTCTAGATTATCAAATCGCTTATGAAAATGTTGAAAACAGTGGACCAATAGATTAAAATTTAGAGAAATAAAAGATTTCTTCATTTGACTGCTTAATTTACAAGATATCTGTAGTGTGGCACAAATTAATTTCCTAGGAAATAGCTTTAACTTATTGATATATTTTATTTCATACCTCAGAAACATAGTGCACACTACCGCATTATTAATAGTAATAGTATTACTAGAAACAGCAATATACTTAATAAATTCCATTTATTCAACTTTGCAGAATTTCTTTCTTTGTAGTTTTCCTAATGCTCAGTCCCATTTATACCTGATGCGGATTTCGAGAGCTAAAAACACTTCCACTTGTAAATGATAGGAAATGTTTTAAGATTCTTCGTCCCTTTTTTAACTAATCTGATTTTTTTTTTAAAAAGTAACATCTGAGCAATTGATAACTGCCAATATAAATTCATGGTGACTTTTAAAAGGTAGTTAGAAACAGTTTCAGACAGTGGAGTGGTGTTGTTGATTCTGTGTTTTTACTATCTCTTTTTAATGTATTATTGTATTATATCAGGAAAAGGGGATTAGGGCTAGATTCAGAGAAGGGACTTTGGTGCAGCAAGGCACCATTAAGTAGAACAGATCCCAGAGCTCCATGCAGAGTGCATGAAGATGTCATTATTTAAGCAAAGGTTTCATTCATTTAAAAATCTGACATCATTGGTAATTTAGCTAAGACAGGTTTTCAAAGAAAATCAATGGGACAAAACAGATTTCATGCATGCCATTCAATCACAGTTACAAATGCAATTATTTTACACAATCACAATTCAGTATTGTTCCATTGGGATTAACTATTAATAGGAAATCAAGAAATAGTTATTTAGATAGGCCAGTGCAGTGATCTTTATAATCTAAGAGCCTCAATAAAAGCTAAAACAAATTACAGTCGCCCTACTTTGTTTTAATATCCCCAGTCTACTATGTCTCCCAATACTAAGGCAGTGCGAACATTTCTGAAAAGGGTTCAGTATAATTTCCCAGAGTCTTGTATGAACATTCATAATCAAGACTAATTATGTAAATACAATCTCTGCTCCAATTAAGAAAATGTGAATACCTCATACCTGCCTTAACACAACTTAAATAATTTCTGTGCAGAGCACCTTCGTATTTACGTTATTGTACACAGAGCTAACCATAATCATACTAAATATTTCACACTCCCCAGGCTCTTGTGTGACTCACACTGGAGTAATCAAATTTTTCCAGGAAGAAATCTCACTAGAACATCAACCTAGGGCGTAAAAATGCTTGTGATAGCAGAGGCCTCACATTTAAATACATGAGAGCATTCATAAGGCCAGGATTTTAATTTCAGAAATAGATAAAAATCTAGCTTAATTTTAAGTCTGTTCATCTGAGATCATAGGCACTCAGTCTTCTCCTGTGAAAGCTCATCTAGCACAAACCCACTTTCATTCCTTTAATGACAGCTGGGTAACTTCACGAGTCCCTCATACCCCCTTACTAAAGAGTTTTGCCTTACAACTTTATGGGTTACGGACTTAACACGGATACTTTAAGCACTTCACTAAAATGTTTTTATTAATACTCTGTCTAGTCTAATTTAAGAATGTCCACTATCTCTACACTGCAACAGATATCAGTCCTTAGGCATTTTTCTGGATAATCTTAAATTTCATTAATTTGCTTAGCATTGCTAAATAACTCTGTCTATAGATTTTAATCGGTTAAGATATTTAGAGATACCTCATTCCGCTATTTTGATTGCTGTATATGCCACATATATGAAAATGTAAATAAATGTATGTATGGAAGTCATGCAAATGTATAAAGTATATGAATAATTACTTAGATATAGAGATACTTATTTATTTATACAAATGTATTTTTAAGGGGCGTGGTCTGGAACTTCATACAGCAGTGGGACCTGGAGCTGACCTCAAGCAACTGCCTAATCCTTCCCTGTGTCCCAAGAAATGATCAGAGAAGCCTAATTCATTCCACTACATCTCTGACAAGAGAGTTTGCCTCACTAGCCTGGAGACGTAAAGTGACAATATTCACAGCATTACTTCAGAATTATCATCAGTTAACCAGCCTGAGGATCAAGTAAACATGGTAGCCATCAACTGGAAATAAACAAGCAGCTGAATTTCTGATACATGTAACCTTTCTTGGCTGCTGAAGAAGGGCCATCCAGGACTAAAAGACTTTGCTTCATTCTTTGGGAAGAAAAAGGTAGCTGAAGCTTATGATAGCCACCAAATTATAAAAGTAGAGATTGACCATCCACTGCTAAATGAGAAAATAGGTGCCAGGAGAAGAGGAGGTACATCTGACTAAAAGCCTGGGCACAGGAAGATACCTTTCTCCAACCATGGATATCATCCATCTAACATGATTGCCTCAAAAATTAATGAACAGATAGAAGAGGATTTTAAGTCACATTTGGTTTGTAATCAGGAAACCAGTTTCTTCACAGAAAAATTAAGGCCAAGCTGGCCTTGTCCTTATACTTCTGCGCTTGATTTTTTATACCAACATGTAAAACCTTTTACTTGTCATTATATGATTTAAACACAAATATTTCAGTCTGACTGAATCCTGTCAGTCAAGATCACTTTGAATTCAAATCCTGCCATCCTTAGCGCTTATAGCCAGATTTATATTGCTTGCAAATGTAATAAACATCCTCTCTGTCCTTGATACAAGACATTAATGGTAGTGGACACTACCCTAGTAGTGTCCAGCCTAGGATAGGCCTTTGTGCAACCCTTCTTGATACATCCCAACAGTCTGACAGCAAGCCATTGAAACAATTCTTCTGAGCTTTATTTTTGCATCAGTACAGTCACCTTACAGTGGGATCATCCAGATCCCTAGCTTCTGCGTGAGACTGCCATGTGACATGGTGCTTGAAGCCTTTCAGTGGTCAAAATAAGTCATGCTGCTTCTTTATCCATCAGCTTGTTACCCTGTCATAAAGAGAAAGAATTTGGTTTGACATGATCTGTTATGGACAAATTGATGAGGGCTGTTATTTTTCATCTTGCATCCAACGAGTTTATTTGTTATGATACTTTTACAGGAATTTAAGTTAGGCTAAATTGTATATAGTTTCCTGGTCTACTTCTTCCACCTAGTTTTCAAGGATTAGTGCTATTTTTGCTCTTTTACAGTCTTTTAGAACTTCTTCCATTCTGCATGAGTTCTCAGATATAACAGCTAACGGCTTTGAGATGGTCTCATTCAGTTTGCTGAATCTCCTACTGTGAATTTTATTTGGCTGAGCAGATTTGAAAATGACTGACTAATCTCTTCCCTCTTCTTTTTCTTATACTACAACAATTCTTACCTCTATTTCCATGTGTTAATTGTGTTAATCAATTAGACATTTTAGTGAAAAATGAAAAAAAATACATTAAACACTTCAGATTTCTCAGGATACTCCATTATCAGATATCCTTTCCTTTTGTGTAGAGATCTTTCTTTGCTCTGCTAAATACCGGTATGCTTACAGAATATTTTATGTCTCCTAATAGCAGTTTCTCATTTTATACTTTTGTGATTTTGTCTCTACAAGTTCACATTATTCTTTTATATTAATTCTTAATAATTTCCAAGCAATTCCTTCTAGTGTTTGAGATTGCTGAAAAGTTCATATCCCAGTTAAAATCATTGTTTAGCATATTTCCTAGCCTTTCTTTGCACTGAGTTTTACATTTGTGACATAAATATGGCTTTTAAGAATCTATCAGACTTTGTGGTCTTTCTTCCTTTAAATCCACTTTCCATGTATTCTCAAGTATCAGTTCTCTGAGTTCACTGAAGTCTGCTTTCCTGAAATCAATTCATATTAGTTGTTTTCTCCATCTTAAGAGGAAAGAACTTTAAAACTCATCATTTCATATTAACCCTTATCCATCTACTTTCACTTTCTCAGTAAGGTCTTCCTAATTGGCCATAACCAAATCCAAAAGAGTCTTACTCTCCATCACCTTACCTTAATCCATCTGCTCTATTACTTTGCAAGCGGACGACTAAAGAGCTGGAGGTTTTCCACTGATACAAACTCCTGTTTTCAACTGTTAGCTCCCCTTAAAAAGCCATAATATCTGACACATGGTTTTATTTTCTACAGAAGACCCTGACCACAACAGTAAATAACCTTCTGTCATTAGCCAAGTAAGTTGAATGTGTCTGTCTATTGCCATTTTGGGGGCTTGAATGCCTTTCTATATACTTTTCATATGAAAAGCAACAGCTTCTTTCTTTTCCATTCATAATTAAACTGTACTTTCCTATATCAATATTCTAATGCTGTGAGCTCTGTTTCTGTAATGCAAGTTAAATCATTGTTTCACTTGTGTACTAAGACATCAAGCCCATCATTTGCATTACTCACCTAAATCTAATCCACTGTATCAGATTATACACCTAAAATGTTTCCTATACAATTTTATTCTTTCTATCACCATTATGGTGTAGAAACTTTCCTCTTTTCAGTCTTAGGCCTTTAATGCTGACCTGTAAACTTATGCTGCTATCATTTGTTAATCCAATCTAAAATTCTCCTCCTCCACAGGATAGAGAATGTTCCTTCAGGTTTGGTATCACCTGATTGAAAACCCCAGTCAAAGAAATGAACCTTACCTCTGCTCAGTTGTCCTCCTTAGAACATCACCCATGGGCAATGAAGAAAAAGTCACGCTGTTTACAAGTCTGCAGCCATATGTCTTTATTTTTCTATACCTATCTGGACTGTTATCAATAGCTGGGGCACTAAAGAGAACTCCATCTGAGATTTCACTTTTGCTCCAAGAGCTAGGTAGCCACTTACCTGCATCAGATCACTTCTGGCAGCATTCTAACAGCCTATGACCCATGGTAATCACAGTCACATGGGTGCCATAATCTTTTGCTTATCTTCACAGGTTCTGCCTCCTGGAAAGCAAGACACTTCGTAGATACTAAGTCAACTGAGAAAATGGATACTTTCAGTATTTTCAGAAGTGTGTCACTGAATACCTCCAATATTTTGCCTCTTGAAAGTGGTAATCCTTAACTTCTAAACCGGTTGGACATGCAGTTCCTCACCATTCATGTCTGAATCTAGTTCCTCACTCATTCACAGGGCAGTGGATCAGTTTTTGATCTAGGAAAATTCCTAATTGGTTGCAGGGCAATGCAGAGAACCAGCAGCCAATTTCTATCCCAAAGTCATCCCAGCCCACCTATCTTTGTCAGCACTGCTCCAATCCCTTCTAGTCCTTTCTGTACTCTCCACTGTTGGATGTTTCTATGTCTGTCCCGTTGATCAAGGCTTCATAATAGTGGATGCACCTTCATCTGCTTCCTAGGACGGTCTGCAAGAAGATGCATCCACTCTGTCTGCAAGTTCCGCAAACCAAGGCCAGGACCTTGGGTAAATGAATTAATCTGCTTTCCCACCACTATTATTCTGTGGTTCCTGCACATTATCATCTCCCTCCTCCCTTGCAAAAGCACTATTTCCTACTTAATTTGAAAAATTCTGCCTACTTGACTGCTACATCCCACTCTTAATAACATTTATTCTCTTAATTTTATCTGATGTACATAAACGTACTCAACAACCCAAATGGGATCTAACTTCCCTGCTCTGTTATGATTGTAACCACTCATAATACATGATTTATTCAAGAATTCTTACCTCAAGATCGTGCCTCTTTTTCCCAGTGGATCACAAGTAGCCCTCGATTTTTGGTGACTTTTTTGCCTTAGAATTACTGGAGTGGCATATACTCATTCAGATTTTCAGCCAATGTTCATCAGTCTGATTTTTTTTAATTCTCTATTTCTAGACTACTATCTTGTTGATATCATTAACAAACCCACAAAAAGCTCTCAGGATTACCACACAGATACTCAGTCCAAAGACTGTCATGGTTAGATTTTTGTATTATATATGTCCATGGCATTTTCCTTTCCAAATGCATTTCTGACTGTCGTGGTTTAGCCCCAGCCGGCAACTAAGCACCACGCAGCCGCTTGCTCACTCCCCCTCCCGCAGTAGGACGGGGGAGAGAATTAGAAAAACATAAACACTGGGTTGAGATAAACACGGTTTAATAGGACAGCAAGAGAGAAGGGAACAACAATGATAATACCAACAAAGGAATGTACAAGAACAAGTGATGCCCAATACAGCAATTGCTCACCACCCCGTGATCGACAGCCCGTCCCCGAGCAGCGATTTCCGCCCCCCGGCCAACGTCAGTTTATGTACTGGGCATGACGTCATATGGTATGGAATATCCCTTTGGCCAGTCTGGGTCAGCTGTCCCGGCTGTGGCCCCTCCCAGCTCCCCGTGCCCCCCCAGCCTGCTCGCTGGCAGGCCAGCACAAGAAGCTGGACTGTCCTTGACTGCTCAGCAACAACCCAAAACATCAGCACATTATCAACAGTTTCTCATCCCAAATCCAAAACACAGTCTCACACTAACTTCTGTGAAGAAAACCAGCTCTATCCTGGCTGAAACCAGGACAGAAACGAATTTTTAAAAACCCACACATTTAAACAAATTAGCATTTCTTGATTGTAAGATTGGCAATTTTATAGAGAATATTTGTCCAACTCCTTTCATTAGCTAATTTCAAAGCTAGTAACTTTTCAATTTCAGTTTTTATATAGTTCCCTGAGAAATGACAGTAAACTTCCACATAAAGTTATGCAAACTCAAAAAGTGCCTAAATATTTTTTCTATGTTAGGGAAAAAGCCCACTAAGTGCTAATAAATTGAGTGTATCTTCATTTGCAAACATGATTAAGAAAAACAGCTGAAACTGATGAGTAACAATGACAGTGAATGTCACAGAAAACTCCTTGGTAGCAAATGCATGTTGTCCTATCAATTTTATTGCTATTATATGTGTAAATAAAACAAGTAGTATTAGGACCAGTGAAATCTTTTAGGCTATGAAATAAGCTCCCAAGGGAGCCAGGTATAAGCTCCTTCACTTAACACACTAAAATGCTGCACTATAAAATACTAAAAAAATGTTCTAATGAACAGTAAAGTATACTAGTTGATTCACCATGAAAGGTCTTTTCCATCTCTAATTTCTATGATTCAAGGATCTATAAATCTGATTAATTTTCAGGGGCTGTCACCCCCATTTGTTCACCAGTAATTTCTGTTATCACTGCAAAAACAAAGTGAATAATAAATACCCTGTGACATTTTTCTAGTTATCTGTAATTAAAATGCAGATCTTTTATTCTAATGCTGCTAACGTTTTCTGAAAAACACTCTGATTTGCATATATCTTTATCTAAATAAAAATATCTTGCAATCTATTTCCATGTTTCTCTGGAGAAATAAAAATAGAATTGAAAGTTAATATACTTTTATTAGTTTATGTTCTCATCCTAATCTAGTATGAGAATACAGACCTGATGCAATTCTATCATGTAATTAGATTATGCAAGACCAAATGTCTTCTGTTACATTATTAAAAAAAACCTAGGGAATACGTTAACTACCAATGGTTCAATATGCCACATTGAATCGGCATTTTGTGAATGGGCTTTATAGTTGCATAGAGTCATTTAGAATTTGCAAGTTTAATTCTATGTCTTTGTAGTAAAAAAATGAAAACATTGAATATAAGTGTTTTTCAGGCACTTTAATTTCTCATAATTATTTTTATCTAATTTGGGGTTTCGTTTTTAGAGTTCTGCTTAAGTTATGTGTAGTTATTTTTCTATGACTTCTGAAAACAACAAAAGTACAGTGGTATATCAACTTTCCACAAACTGTGAGGAAGCCAAACTATTAATTTTAAGATAAATCAAATCTTTGGAGTTGCAGGACAGAGATAGCTAAGTCTCACATATGATACCATTACAACCTAGTTCCACTCGGAATGTGTGTAGCCAAGTGAAAAATAATTGGGAACATCTATTATATTCCATACATAAAATCAGTATTTGTTAACTTGAATTTGTCAACATGTGCACAAGATTTGGTGAGGCTTACTTGGAATGTGAGAAAATATAAGGAATAAGATGAGACTAATAAAAACAGAAGCAACAGAAATTAAAAACTAATTTCCATGTGAAAGTTCAGAAAGATATGCTAATAATAAAACATCCACTTTAGGTTGTATTCCAATTATAATTAGCATCTTGTAGAATACCAGTTATCAGAATCACACATAATTAAAAAGTAAGTATTAAAGAGGGGGAAATTTCCTTTTTTTTACATAACATTAAGGCTATGTAAGTTTTCACATAATTTTCAGGAATGCAAACCCTTTCAAGCAGGTCAGATTTTTGTCTAGCTTGACAAACTTTCAAATTAATTTTATAGCTGTGTATTAAATACATAAAACATTCAAGTCTACAAGTATTTTTTTAGGAATTATAAAAATAATTTAAATAATTTAAAAAGTGAAGAACAATATTTCTTTTCTGTATTGAAATTGCTGTTCTCTAGTTCTCACAGGCACACTTTTTTCTAATTTTCCTTGTTACACTAAGCATCTTTTTTTTTTAATATATCCTTCTACTCAAAGAATGAGAAATGTGTACTTCACCTCCTGTTTTGAGCTTGTTTTTTTCTTTCACCTTTCCATACCAGCGCTGCTGACCACACTCATTCATTACTATTCTCAGTCAGAAGTTTTATTCTGTACTTTCCCAGTGCCATAGCTTGCCTGTGCTATTGTTTATATTTTTAATTGTAGGAATTGATCTTGCACATACAAAGGTCCTTGGGAGCTTGGAACTGAGCTGAGTAAGAATGGAGTTGGGACTTTACTTACAAAACTGGGCAACAGTCTTGCATTAAAAATTTTAAATTACACTAAAAGGTACTCATAAACTCATTTGGAGTTGAGCAGTTGAAAGGAACATGGTCAAAAATAGTCTCTGAATGGGGAAATGCGACAAGTCAGAAACAGCGATAGAGAGCAAAAAGAAAAAGAAAAAAATCACAAACCAAGGAAGGGAAGGGAAGGGAAGGGAAGGGAAGGGAAGGGAAGGGAAGGGAAGGGAAGGGAAGGGAAAAAGGGAAAGGAAATAGAACTGCAGGGAGATGGAGAAGAAGGGATATAAAGTATTCTATTAAATTAGTTAACAGTAAAATTAAGCAGGTTCTTTTATTTATAAACAACTAATTTTTATTTTTTACACCGTTTGGTTTAATTAAAATCTAGGAATCCTAAACTAGCAGTCTTAATCAGTTCTGACCAATGAAGGAATTTTGAGAAAGAATTTTTTTGTTTCCTATTTTTTTAAATATGAAATACTCATTTTGCATGCATAAAATGTTCAGATTTGATAATGTTCAGACCCCAAAATTTATAATCACTGAATTTAATATTGACCATTAAACCCATTTTATAATGAAGGCAAAGTTTCTTATCATATGGAATCCATAATTTTCTGTATTTTCTTTTGCCTTACCATGCATGTTATTTATGTCTTTGTGACCTACGAAGAACTTACAAATAACTTGTTAATAGTTTTATTCTGGAAAGTATATTGATATTAGTACACAAAGTGTTGCCAAGGCAGCCACGCTAGGTGCAATGAATGAATCAATCACACTGAATGAAAGTTGAAGAAAGCAGTTTTTCAAAACAAAAGCAATTTGCCCAATACAACGGCGGCTGTGCAACCAAAGAAAACATTTACTTTCCAACACCTGGATTAGGAGAGATGTTTTTAATAACTCTTTGACAGTCCTTTTGATATTAGCTGTTTGTTATAAACAAATCTTTGATGGTAATGATGCAATGAAAGTTCACAGACTGTCAGATGCAATCCTGCAGAAAAAATTTTAATGGTGTAAGAAGTTATCACCTTCAGCTGTCATTTTAAGGTTATCTGAAAATACACTTGAATCATAGTTTTTTGATTACTCAAGCTAGTCCACCTTAGTTCACTTTAAGAAATCTTAGTGGAACACACTGCTGCTAATGTGGCTTAATGGTAACTTTTTAAACAGATGTCTCTCCATACCTCTAGCTTCAGCCTGAAAAAGTGAATAAAATAATGCTTTCTCCTAAGCAGTACCATCTCCCATCTCAGAAGACATGCATAAACACCAAGGACTAGCCAATATTTAATACCCATAATCAATTCAGTAACTGGAATATCAGACTCTGCCCTCTGAGGTCCTAGCCAGTCTGCTAGGTTCAAAAACCCTCTTGTATTTATTTCTCTGCAGCATAATAAATCTTGAATTATTTTCTGCCAACTAGCGCAGCTTTGAACAAAATGCTTTTTGCCACCATCCTTCTCACATCCTGGCAGTGAGGTCACTCTTCAGAAATAGGAGCGCTTGGTTTGAATCAGTGAGTCAGCAAACATGAAATCTGAGACACCAGTAACAGCTAAGATGCTGAAATCTGATGATGATTCTTTAAGACGTACATGCCTATAACTTTTGCTCAGATGTAGTAATACGAGCTTCTGAATGACTCACCTTCCTATCTGGTGGTAGATATATATATCTCTCTCTCTAATGATACAAACAAGTATTTGCCATATAACATATTTTATGTATTTCTTGGTGAAGAGATTTATTCTATAAGTAGAAAACTGAAAAAAATTCAATGTAATGTACCATAAACAAGTACCATAATTTTCTCTTTATAACACTACATTGTATGTACTATAAGGCCTTTGTAGTAAGATTCAGTCCCATTTCAAATCTCACCTATCTTTAAGGTAAATGAGTTGCACATTCTCCATCTAAAATTCATCTTAGCTTTCGTATCTCAACTAGCTTGGTTTCTGTTTTATAACATAGATGGGTTTTGACTGATTCTTTAACAGTTGACTTCCATATGACTCCAAAGAAGCTTTGTTTTGATGTGAGGTCAGTCCTTGTTATCCCTTCCAGGTAAACGAAAAGATACTGTCTGATGACTGCAACTATTCATAGTACACAGCACTTTCTATTTCAAAATGAATGACTAATGAACAATCCTTTAACATTGCTATTTTTCCCCAAAATAGTAATGTATACTTCATAATGAGCTTTTGCAGCCGCACTGACAATGGGAGGATCCTGCCACCCATCTCTTCCTTGCAACACATTGTGTTTTATATTTGCAAGTAGTTTATTTACCTTTCAGCTTTCCCAACAGATATTTCGTTCAAGTTCCAACAGCATCTCAAATTGGACGCTGATTGCAGATCCAGACAGGTCCCAGAAAAGCATATCAGGAATTTGTCTTAATGACACTGGATTAACACCTGGACCTTCAGAAGTTGTATAAATTAAATGTCGTCTTCACTCATCTGAAATGGTAAATACTTGCTCCTCCTTCTTTGATTAGCCTCTTAGATATGACATGTATCCTCAAAACTACAACAAACCAGTATCATAAATTGCAAACAAAACAGAAAATCAGCATCTGGTAAGCAAGAACATAAATGGCTGTGTATGGATTATAGAAACTGTGCAACTGTGACAACAAAACTGGTACTGTGACATTTGGCTTTCATTTTGGTGGTCATTTCAAAAGCCGTGCAGTTTTACCACATATAAAAAGACAGTACTTAAACTATGTTATATTTTCCTGTTTCACCTGGCCTTGGATATCATCCTAAATCATGGTTTAAAAGACAATAGAGTGAAATAATTCAGCCTACAGCTCTCTTTTTAAATAGAACTTTTACTTGATTGTTAGAAAAAAAGAAAGAGATAAACATTGTCTTTTACATGGAATTCAAATCTGTACACTTCTAGCATAAGACGACGTTTCTATGCAGCCTGTGCAGGGCACCAAAGCTTCAGAGAAGAGCATAATTCAGATACATTTCTGAACTGTCATTTCTAAAGGTCTGTTACTCCGTAACAGCATGCTCCGTGAAGTCAGGTACACTGGTTCCCATTCTGAAGCTCCAAATTCTTTCAGTACAAGTCACTAGCCCAGCTTTCTTCCACACCACTCATAGCTGCAGATGCCTAAAAGCATCTAAGACCCCTAACTTTAAACAGCTAAGTTGTTTGTTGCCTACAACCTTTGCCTGAAATAGCATTTCCTTTCAAAGCCTGTAGAGCAGTAACATTGCAAGCTCTTTTGCGAGCTTCACATATCAGAGTAATCCTTTTTTCCCATTTACTCCTTCAGGAGCAATGCCAAAATACTTTCTTCTCTGGAAATCCACTTGTCTAAGGAAATGCATGTTTTGATTTATATCCGATGTTTTATATTTTTAATTTATATCTTATGCGTTGACTGATAATTGATAGGCTAAGGCTGGTCCTTTCACACTTTCAGGGATTATAGAAAGTACATTAAATCTTGGAAACATGCAGAAACTAGCAGGTCTGCCTCCTCTTACTGTCAGATATGTTCAGCCCAGAAATCAGTAAAGGTTTGAAGACTGTATTTACCCTGAATACACACATGCAAGTTTATGAATGAGAAACAGTTCTAATTTAAAACTGTGCCTGCAGACAGATGCCATTAATTATTTTTAGTACTTACGATAACACCTTGGGCAGAGGCCTAAAAAGCACTCACATATAAAGTTGCACATTTAAATCCAAAATTGAGATTCTCAAAATCTTCCCTCAGTTTCTGAATAACTGTTTAAACTCTGCAGGTTCCTCATGTGTTTTGAGTTTAAATGTGTGCCTTGAAGTACAGCAGTCTTAAAGAGCTAAGTAATTTGGCCCGAGCCTGACTGTGGGCAGCAATTAAGGACTCCTCTGCCTTTGTCCATGACAGGCTCAGTCTCAAGGCAGTGAGAGGTAGGTGCAAGCACTGTACAAAAAATACAGGTGTGGCAATTCCTGTCTTTTGAAACAGGTCAGTGGAAGTGGCAGGTTATCAAATGTTACATCAGGGAATAGCTAATTGATAAAAACACCTGTCTAGTGATAAATGATGGGATCAGGTTCCTCACAAAATGGAATAACATTTCTTGTAAAAACAATCTGATGGTCATAGGAATCTGCCAGGAAGAACTCAATTACCTTTCTGCGGTGCAATAAACTTTGATGTTCTTGCTGCAACCACTGGCACCTCTTTGGGAAATGAGATGGAAAGCATCTGCTCTGAAAACAGACCATCCGCTGTTTAGACTGACTCTCTAGGAGATGGATTTGAACCCCTCAGGGAAAGGATGGTATTCAACACAACCACCTAGTTCTTTCCCAAATGCTCCAACATCTACGCTAGTGTGTGAAAGTGTAACATCTTACAGCACACTCTGCCACCGTAACAGTAAGGAGAGACATCACTAACAACTTTCTGACTCATTAAGGTCCTTCTATCACACTTTGGGAAGGGGTTGATTCTGCTCATGTCTTGCTCAGTGCAATCGTAATTGATTAGGCCAACGGGGACACTTAGCATAAGCATGCCTCATATACACAGGTGGGATTCTACATGCCCAAGTCTAAGATTCTATAATATAGATGGTCTACATATAAGAGAAATTTGAGGGCTTCTATTACTTTAGTGGAGAGATAATTGGTCCAGTCAATGGACTCTAGAAAGTTGTTAATGTCATCTTGGGGTAGACACCCACGTTTCATAATCTGCAGCTCTGGATAGCTATCTATTATATCTATCTCTAGATATAATATAATTAGATCTAAGACACCTAGTTCACACAGAGACAACAGCCCTAAAATTAAGATAGGCTGTATCCTACCCTATATGAATTTAAAATAAAAATTATGGAAAAGAGACAGCCATATCCCTGCAACTGGAGAAACATGAGAACAGGTTCAACAATTCCAGTTGAAAAACATCCTCAGCAAGCGTACATGTCTATAATGTTAGAGGCAGAGTACAGAAGCCAGGGAATCAATAGTACCTATTGAGCAGAGTCACTAGATATAGATCCTGGAATGGAGAATTTTTTATTTCATAGAATTGTATAAGTTATGAGTCTGGCCCTGTTACACTTGTTTAACAATTACCTTCCTGGCTTGGAAAACGGTCCCAAATTGAAGGCTAGCCGCTGATCCACCTGACGCTGGATTTACTCTGATGGGAGTCAGATAAACCCAGAGCTGCTCACTGGCTTTGCATCAATGCTTTCCAGCTTTCACTTTCTGTCTGTGAGAAAAGGGTTTTCAAGTTTTCCAGAAGATTGCTGACAACTCTTTTAAGACTTGAAAAACCAGTCAGTGAGTCAAGTTTGGTGTGATGTTAAATGGTAATGATAATTAGTGCTTTATATTGTCTTTTATCTTCAAAGCACTTAAGAAATGCTGACTTGGTGTTAATTCTCACAACATCTTCTCTAACCTTGCTGAGGATACTAACAATTGATCAGCTGATTTTTTTAAAAAAAGAGAGAGAACACCTCAGTTTCTAGTTTCTATCTTTCCTCTGTAATACTTACATAGGCACACAGCTCCTGGAACAGGCTCCTACTGTGAACAGAAACTGCCCATCTCAAAAGTTCAGACAAAGCTGGATAAATTCCCTAAACTTAAAACCTGATACAGCTGTCATGTATACATTTATGTTGTGTATACATTTCACAGTGTGCATCCACACAATGATTTTTGTGACTCCCCTTCTTAGGTGCCTGAATACTCCAGAACTCCATACAAAGCACAGGCACCTTATTCACAGGCATAAATTCCAGTATTTGTCAAAGAACCCAACAACTAGATGCTGTAAAGCACAATTTATTTTTTGTAGAGATAAGCCTTAAAAGATTCATAGACGTGAAGCTCTGGAAAGAACTTCAAAGATCTCTCGTGCTCCTAGGGAAGATTTTTTTTTTTTTAAACCAAAAACATATTGACCAATTTGTCCTTCTGGAGGTGTTAACAGCAGAGTGAACTTCAAAGTTAGATCAGGTTGTTCGTGAAAATTCCAAGGATGGAAATTTCATTACCTCTCTTGGCAATCTGTTGTAGTGCTTAACAATTTTCACCCTGAAATATTCTTCCTTATATTCAGTTACATTTTTCGTTATTGCAGCCTGTAACCAATACCTCTTGTTCTTTTACTGAGCACCTCCTACAAGAGTCTGGCTCTATAAGTCCCTTTTAGGTCACTGAAGACAACAATTTGATCCCCTTTTAACTTTCTCTTCTCCAGACCAAGTAAATCCAGTTCACTCAGCCTCATACATGATACGCTCCAGCCACTCAATCCTCTTAATGACGCTTTGCTGGACTAACTTTCTCTACTACTGGAACACGTAAAGCTGAACACAGTACACCAGATGTGGCCTTCAGAGTGCCAGGTAAAGAGGAATAAAGACTTTCTTTGACTTGCTGGCTACACTCCTTGGTATGAGATTGGCCTTCATGACCACCAGGGCACACTGGTGACTCGCTTTCAATTTTTTGTCCACCAGCACCCCAAGGTCCTTTTCTGCACTGCTGCTATCCCAGCAGCCTGTATTGCTGCATGCGGTTGTTCTGTCTCAGATGCAGGACTTTGCATTTGCCTTTCCTAAATTCCATGAGGTTCCTGTCAGTCCTTTTCTCCAGGATGTCAAGGTTGCTCCAAACGGCAAGCCTTTCCCTCCAGTGCATTGATCAGTGTTGCCCTCCTCCCTTGCTGCCCTCCCCACCCCTTGCCATTTTGGTGTCATTCACAAACTTGCACTGTTAAAGGTTTCATCATCCAGGTCATTGATGAAAGTATTAAGTAGAATCACTCCCAATACTGGCCCCTGAGGAATATCACTGCTAGTTAGACTTCGATTTATTGACCACTACCCATTAAACCTGGTATTCCAGACAGTGTTTCATCCAGCTTGTAGTCCATCCAGTCTGTATGTCCACTTCTAAGCTACATGTTTGTTATGGGAGACTATGTCAAAGGCCTTGCTTAATTCAAGGCAAATGGCATATACCACTCCCTCCGCCCAATACAAAGAGCCAATAATATCATAGAAGGCAATCAGTCAAGCATACTTGGACTTGGTAGATCCATGCTGCCTGTTCCCAAACATATTCTTATCTTTCACATGCTTGCAAATGGCTTCCATGAGGTCCTTCTCCGTAATCTTCTGAGAGACTGAAGGGTGGCTGACTGACCTACAGTTCACTTATCATTCTTTCTGCCCCTTCTGAAATGGATATAACATTTGCTTTTTCCCAGTCATCAGGAATCTCCTTCAATCACCATGACCATTCAAAGATAATAAAGAGTGGCCTCACAGTGGTATCAGTATGCTTTTCAACCTTTCCTCATAGATAACCTTTTCAAACACTCTTCTTATTATTTTGATTTCCTCTGAATTCTTTCCAGTTCACCTAAAGCTTTAGAAAAACATAGTGACCAAAACAGAACATGGAGTTCCTACTATTGCATACCAGTACACTCCAAAATGAAAAGCAACATTGCATTGTTGACAAATGCTCCTCCTCAAATGCTGTATTTGATTCATGATACCTCCCACATAGCTAACTGGAGACTGCACTGAAGTCTAGTAAGGCAAAACAAAAGTATTTCTGATTCATAATACAGCACTCAGATTACCCATCAGTGCCTTTCTCTCAGGAGAGATTCAGGTTTCTAAGATACTGAGTTCAGTGAGATCTGATGATTTATAGCATCCATCATGATTAAAATAATAAGATTCAGTGTCCTTGACCAAGAATTTTGTGACACAGAATTACTACAGATGAGCTAATAAAAATAATTCACTTGTTATATTAGACGCATTATATATGTCTGCCCTACCATAAAGTGTGAAAATATTCTATTACTTCCCCAAATTACATCACAAAAGTATTTTAGCAGCTCTGTTTTAGTTAATTTTGCAGCTAATGTTAGACACTTACTCTGAAGTTCAAAAAGTCTCTCCATTTATTAAATATAAATTTTAAATGCTCACCACAAAGCAAAACCATATCAATTAATTAATAATAATGATACTTGCACAATAAAACAGAGAACACAACTAGCATTGACCATCATAATGATTGCTGAAATATGGATTTTAAAATAATTTATTTTGATTCAGAACTTTGTAGTGGGTGAACCTTGGCTAAGAGGTTACTTCTTGGCTTTAGGAACTCCTTGGCTAAGGTATTCCTGAACACCTTCCCAGTTGCTCACTCACTCCCCCTTCTCAGTGGGACAGGGGAGAAAGTGAGACATGAGAACTCTTAGGTCGAGATAGAGAGAGGGAGATCACTTGCCAGTTAGTGTCATGGGTAAATCAGACCTGGGGAAATTTACTTTAATTTATTGGCAATTAAAATAGATTCAGGGAGTGAGAAAAAAAGAGAAACATTAAAGCTAAGCCCTTCCTGCTCCCTTTCTCAGGCCTGACTTCATTCCCAACACCTCTATCTTCCCCCAGTGCAAGGGGTGTGGTAGGATAGTCAGTATATGGTGGTTTCTCTCTGCTACTACTTCCCTCTAACACATTTCCCCTGATCCAGTGTGGGCTCTCCATGGGCTGCAGTCCCTCAGGAATATCCACCTGCTCCACCATGGTTCCCTCCATGGCTGAAGTTGAATCTCTGCTCCAGCACCTGGAGGACCTCTTCCCCTCCTCTGACCTTGGTGTTCTGTCTGTTGTTTCTCACTCTTTTTCTTCCCTTCTCCACTCTCTCTCGTGGGTTTTTGTGTTTTCTTAAACACGTTTTCCCTGAGGCACGACAATCTTGACTGACGGGCTCAGCTGTGCCCTGCAGTGGGTCTGCTGGAATTGGCTGGAACCAGCTGGAACCAGCTATGTCTGACATGGGCCCTCTCCTCACAGAGGCCATGCCTGTGACCCACCGCTGCTGATACCTTGCCATAGACACCCAACACAAACTTGTACGCATTTTATTAAAAGGAACATTTAATCTTGTCCTATCACTCAGCAGGCGACTTCTTCAGATGTTCATCTGACCATCGTGTTAAAACAGCATTTCAGTTTTTCCCAGAAACACAGTATCAATGACAACATACTCAAGAAATTATTTGACATTGTCTTTGTACAAGACAACTAAACAAGCAGGCTGTCATAATCTTCAGGAACGGACCTTGAAAGGTCATCTGGTCCATCCTTTCACGGGAAAGGGAACGTAAATGAAATTATCTATCATCTTGTCCAATTGCATCTGGAAAACCTCCAGTGGTGGGGACTTTACAGCATCCCTGGGGAGGTTGTTCCAGTGAATGATTGTTCTCACTGTAAAAAATGTCTCTCCTATATCAAGATGAAATCTCTCCTGGTGCAACTTGTACCCATTGCCCCTTGTCTTCTCCATGTGGCTCCTTGTGGAGAGAGCCTCCATCCTCTTTGTAGCCACCCTTTAGGTCCTGGAATACTATGATTAGGACCCCATGAGCCTTCTCTTCTCCAGGGTGAAAAGACCTAACTCCTTCAGTCTTTCCTCACAGGGCAGGTTCTCCAGCCCTTTGATCATCTCTGTGGCCTTCCTTTCAACCCTCTTTCTGTTTGCATCTTTCTTGAATTGTGGGGATCAGACATGGAGAGTACCACAATACTTGGGGTGCAGCCTAAAACGTGCTGAGTACATCCCTACCTCTGCTAATAATGTCCCTGTGGATGCAGCCCAGGACCTGATTTGCCTTTGTTGCAGCAGCAGTACACTGTTGGCTTGTCTTCAGCTTGTTGTCCGCCAGGACACCCAGGTACCTTTCATCAAGGCTGATTCCCTGCCACATAGAACCTACCCCATACTGGGCTCTTTGGTTATGTCATCCCAGGTGTTTGTTAAACTTCATACAGTTCTTGCTAGCTCACCCTTTCAGCTTGCCCAGGTCTCTCTGTCAGATGGCTTTAAGGATGCTTTCCATAAAGCGCAAGAGCTCTCAATCCCCAGGTGTGAGAGATCAGCAAAGGAAGGCAAGAGACCAGCATGAAGGAGTTGAGACCTGGTGGGCAAACTAAAGGGCAAGAAGAAAATGCACAGGCGCTGGAAGCAGGGAAGATTACAGGGACGCTGCCTAGTCATGTAGGGATCAGGTCAGGAAGGCCAAGGCGACGGCTGGAGCTGAACTTGGCAAAGTAAGCAAGGCATAATAATAAGGGCTTCTATAGGTATGTCAGCCAGAAAAGGAAAGTCAAAGAAAATATACGCCCCTGATGAGCAAGACTGGCAAACTGGCAACAATGGATGAGGAGAAGGCTGAGGTACTCAGTGACTTCTTTGCCTCAGTCTTCACTGCCAATCTCTCTTCCCACACCTCTTGATGGGATGGACCACAAGCTGGACACTGCAGGAACAAAGTCCCTCCCACTGTAAGAGATCAGGGTCTAGACCACCTGAGGAATCTGAACATACATAAGTCTGTGGGACCTGACAAGATGCATCCCAGAGTGCTGAGGGAATTGGCTGCTGTAGTTGCCAGGCCATTTTCCATGATATTTGAAAAATACTGGCAGGCAGGTGAAGTCCCTGGCGACTGGAAAAGGGGAACACTGCACCCATTTTTTAAAAAAGGTAGCAAGGAGGACCCTGGGAACTACCGATCTGTCAGCCTCACCTCTGTGCCTGGGAAGATCATGGAACAGATCCTCCTAGAAGCTATGCTAAGGCACATGGAGGACAGGGAGGTGATTCAAGACAGCCAGCATGGCTTCACCATGGGCAAGTCCTGCCTGACCAACCTAATAGCCTTCTAGGATGGAGTGACTACATCAGTGGACAAGGGAAGAGCTATGGATGTCACCTATCCGAACTTCTGTAAGGCCTTTGACATGGTCCTCCACAATAACCTTCTCTCTAAATTGGAGGGAGATGGATTTGATGGGTGGACTGTTCAGTGGATGAGGAATTGGTTGGATGGTTGCCTCCAGAGGGTAGTAGTCAATGGCTCAATGTCCAGATGGAGATTAGTGACAAGCGGTGTCCCTCAGAGGTCTGCACTGCGACCAGTACTGTTTAATATCTTCATGAATGACATAGACAGGGGGAGTGAGTGCACCCTCAGCAAGTCTGCAGATGACACCAAGCTGAGTGGTGCCTGGTTGACACGCCCGAGGGAGAAGGTATGCCATCTAGAGGGACCTGGACAAGCTCGAGGAATGGGCCTGTGTGAACCTCATGAGGTTCAACAAGGCCAAGTGTAGCGTCCTGCACCTGCATCGGGGCAACCTCCAGTATCATACAGGCTGGGGGGGGGAGGGGGTGGGAGGAGCCCTGCCGACAAGGCCGATAAGGAGCTGGGGGTACTGGTGGGTGAAAGGTTGGACATTAGCCAGCAATGTGAGCTTGCACATCAGAAGGCCAACCCTATCCTGGGCTGCATCAGAAGAAGCATGGCCAGCAGGTTGTGGGAAGTAATTCTGCCCCTTTACTCCACTCTGGTGAGACCCCACCGGGAGTCCTGCGTCCAGCTCTGGAGCCCTCAGCACAGGAAAGACATGGACCTGTTGGAGAGGGCCCAGAGGAGGGCCATAAAAATGATCATAGGGATGGAACACCTCTCCTCTGAGGACAGGCTGAGAGAGCTGGGGTTGTTCAGCCTGGAGAAGAGAAGACTCCAGGGAGACCTTTATTGCAGCCTTCCAGTACTTAAAGGGGGCTTCTGAGAAAGATGGGGACAGACTTTTTAGCAGGGCCTGTTGCGACAGGGCGGTAATAGTTTTAAACTAAAAGAGGGCATATTTCGACTAGATCCAGGGAAGAAATTTTTGGCAATGGGGGTGGTGAAACGCTGGAACAGGTTGCCCAGAGAGGTTGTAGATGCCCCATCCCTGGAAACATTCCAGGTCAGATTGGAAGGGGCTCTGAGCAACCTGCTCTAGTTGAAGATGTCCCTGCTCATTGCAGGGGGTTTTCATTAGATGACCTCTAAAGGTCCCTTCCAACCCAAACTATTGTATGAGTCTATGATTCTGTGATTCTGTGGCTCTCCCTTCTGATGTGTCCACCTCACCACCCAGTTTGGTGTCGTCAGCATACATGGTGAGGGTGCTGTCAATCCCACCATCCAGATCATTTATGAAGATATTGAATAGCATTGGGCCCAGTATCTAGCCCTAGAGGACCCCCCCGTGACAGGCTGCCAGCCTGTGTAAAATTAATTGATAACCACTCTCTGACTGCAGCCTGTTAGCCAGTTTCCTACCCATCTCACAGACCACCCACCCAATCTGTATCACGACAGTTTGTCTAGGAGAAGGCTGTGGGAAGCAGTGTCACATGCTTTGCTTGAGGTCCTGGTAAACAACATCCACTGGTCTCCCCATGTTGACAGAAGATGCTATTTTGTTATAGAAGGTGATCAGGTTAGTCTGGCATGATTCACTGTTGGTAAATCTGTGCCGGCTTTTCCCAATCACCTGCTTCATTTAGATAGTAATAGTTGCTTGGTGCAGCTTGGATGACTAACTTCCTTATTTTCCCAAGAATTGAAGTAGGACTAATGGGCCTGTAGTTTCCTGGGTCTTCTCTTGGGCCCTTCTTGTAAATGGGTATGACAGTGAATTTTAAAATGTTTACACTTAAATCAAACTTATACTGACAAATAAAAAAGTTTGATTTATCTTACACTTTCTAATTTTATTGATTCTTCCCCAATTATGGTTGCTGATAAGTGCTTTTTCATTGAATTCTTCTCACATTATCTGCCTCAAATGTTAAATTTTGGGAAATGTGTTTATTAGTTAGAAATTGTTTCATGAGCATTTATGAAGAAATTTCAATATTTTGGCAGTTATTTTTAGTATGCTCTACACTGTATTGTAATGAGTTTCATGCTAATGTCAGATATTAATACTTCATGGGTTTTTTTAAATAATGATTTTGTAAATGTACTATCAGTCACAAATGAAAGCAAAATTCAAACAGACCTTCATATTCAACAAAATGATCCTTATAAAACCTTTCTAAGGTGTAGAAGCAAAATCTACAGTGGTTTATTCCTCCAACCTTCTACTCTCATACAGTTTCTAAGGCAGTCATATAAGAAATAATCTTTATCATATTATGTATGATACTGAAGTATACTGACATGAGATCACCACTCTTTATCTTTTCTCCCATTTGCAGGTGAGATAAACTTGATAAAGAGCTGCCATCTGAAGGATTGTCTGCATATCTGGAACATCCTGGGTCTATATCCTCCATAATCATATAAAAACCCATCTAGAATTTTTCAAAATTGTCTAACTAGTTAAAATGCTTTGAAAAATCTCAAACTTTAATTCTAAACAGTCTCTCTAATTATACAATATTGTATCTGTCTTTAATAATATCAAAAAGACCTCTAGTATCATCTTACTAGAAATTAGCAAGAATTGGAAACAGTTCTTTCAATATTCAACAGCAGATTGGCAAGTCCTTTCATATATCCATAGCATAAGATTGGAATCTTAAAACTACAGATAGATCAACTTAGATCAATTAAAATAGTTAAGCTTTCAAAAACACAGCTGTTTCTGTTGTGGGGTTGGTTTGTTTTGGTTTTTTTTTTTTTTTTTTTGGGTGTTCTTCTTTAATACTAAATAATTTTTCAGCCATAGGTTCACAGTGGGAAGGTTCAGGAGCAGAAACACCCAACTCTATAGCCACTGAGTTGACAGTTTACACATCTCCTCTCCTGTGCAGCACCAAAGTGTCTTACTGGCTTCGTCAAAGCAGAGAAATAATTAAAGAAATACACAAACTATTGCCATGCATATGCCAAGAACATATTTGTGGCATATACACATATTGTAGTCCTCTCTGTATCATAGGTTTGTTTCATTACTTTGATAGAACACAGAAACTTTCCTGGTGAGGAAAGTGGAGGGTGGCTGAGTTCCCATTTACACAATGGATGCCTCTGACTTGCTACATCAGACTTTTTTAAAGTCATTTTCTCCTGAGCTCCAAATGAACTACTTTTATCAGTAAACTGGTTTATTCTCTCTGGTTTTTTATTTCTAAAAAATGAGTCACAGTGGAACCTGAAGGATTAATTGATATTTTGTACTGCTTCACTATTCACAGATATGCTTGGTCGGAATATTTAAAATAGTAATACTGTTTTCTTTGCTTGTAATATAACTTTTTCTGTATTGAAAACAAATATATTACTATTACTGGAAGGCTTTCCTGGCAGGGACGGAAGGCACCAGTCACAGGTAAGCAATGAAAACTGCATTTTTTTCAGACATAAGCGGGGATTCAATTTCTTTGCTCTGTGAGAAAAAGTCAATATATTATCACCATAGCAATGCTCACTCTGAGCTTAACAGTTTCTGTGAGGAAAGGAAATACATGCAGTGGTTTGTTATGGACAAAAAATTATTTCAAGTGGGTCCTCTGAAATATAGCACCCATTGCTACATCTTCTCTTGTTCCTCATATTAACAAGAGAATAGCAGAATTCTGAAGCTTGCCAGGGTGCTAAAAATAACAGAAATCTTGTGCATTATCTAAATACCTAAATACTACAAGTGATAACGTTTTTCTTTTTCTCTTCATATATTTAGTTTTTCCTTCAACACAGATGGAGAAAAAATACCTCGCAGACAACTGATTCTGATTGAAGAATCTATTCTTCAGGAATCTCTGTGGTTTTTTGTACTGAATGGGAATGAGATGAAGGTTATTTTAGTAAAGGCAGCCATTTCCTTCATTCCACTACTATCCTCCAGTTCCAAAAGGGTAAAGACCTGCCATTTAACCTAAGAACAAGTTTGTATTTTGTGCTCTTGGAACTACAGAAAGCAAAAGCTCTTCCTAAAAGCAGCATTCCTTCATGATTTATTTTTTTAAAAAACACTCAATGCAATCTAGAGATGTTCTATTTAATTAAAACTCACTGGAATCTAGGGCATAGAATGCGTGTGAATAAAATTGGACTGTAATTAAGCAATGTTTGCAACAAACATTCCAATCCTATTGTTCGTGATTATATGGATCACAAATATGCTCTAAAAACATGTTCCCGTTAACTGTTAACATCATAGCACCATCTCTGATGTCTTTTCCAGTTAGCAGGTAACAATTTTCTTCATAATAATTGGCAAGTAGTATAGGATAGATATTACTCACTGACAAACTCAGTCTCTTAGCTATTTTGGACCCAAGTTACTGAATTCTGGACACAATCTATATCTTCAAACTGAATGTAAGTATTGAAAATGTTCCAATTTGTGACATTATTTAACTCTTCACTGTAACAGTGAATTTTACGTGCAGGAAGCCCAGATCTTTTGGGTCTCTGAGGCTGTGTGTTGACTTCCCATAGGGACTGAGATCCATCAAAGTTCTCACATTCTCCACCCACGACACGTGACAAAGAGCAAGAAAGCAGACAACCATCACAGCAAGGCAAAAGATACACCATGGGATTTTGAGACTTAAGCAATATGTGCAAAACTCAAAGAACAAAATTCTAGTTAGCTAAACTGTTTCCATAGGTTTAATCTATTCTAGAAAATATTAAGAAACTAATAAATCCATAAACTGCCAGTTCTATTAAAAGAGAGGCATACTGATTCAGTGAAACACTCATTAAAGAAAATACAGAAACTGTCCTGTGACTTGGACTTGTATTCTGCCATACAAGTAGGTGCCTTACACCCTAGACTTCAAAATTAGATATCTGTCCTATTTTATGTGTCCCTTAAGAAAGAGGAATCTTTTTCTCTGTTATCTTGAAGGGTATTCCCATATCCACAGTCTTTTGATATATTCTCCCGGGAAGTTTTGGTTTACAACCCTTTCAGCTACAAGAGGTAATAGGATATAAGTCTCTCATTTCCTTGGCAACTCTGCTAACCATTAGGTTATTCTATGAAAGAGAAGCATGAGCCCAGCTGAGTTCTCTAAGGAAGAGACTGTTGGTGCTTACTTTCAAGTAAAAGCTTTCTCAGGCACTTTGCACTGTTCTGTAAGCTTTCAGTCTGCTAAATACATTTTACTGCAAGTGGATAAGATTATAAGATAATGGAAACCACAAAAGAAGCCACAAAATATATATAATGTATTTCATCTAGTCACTAACAGAAAAGCATTTAACACTGCTGTTAGCAGCATTTAAATAAATATATTTAAACAATAACTTGGCCCATACTGTTAACCTACATAAAAGGCCAGAAAGCTAAGGGCAAATGGCACTAACCAGCTCGAATCTGCACTGCTCAGTGCTGGCCCCTTGTTGAGCAGCTATGTCTTGGATGGAGGTAATCCAACACAGGGACAATGACTGAGCCAACATTTAAACAGCGTGCTCAAGATCACTCCCTGGCCCTCTTTATTTCACCACAGATGTACAAGAACACAGATGAGTTACTGCTTATGTTTTCTCAAAGTTTTCAAAATCTTATGAAGGCTTCAAAAATATTTGGGCAAGAGTTAAAGTTAGAAATTTCTTAGATTTTACTTTAATCTTTGTGAGTCTATTATATGTCTCTTTTATTTTGAAACCAGCAGTTCTACTTGGAATCAACTCAGAGCAGTGTGGGTTTGTAAAAGGGCTTCATAGTCAGAGGATGACCT
Organism: Phaethon lepturus; assembly: GCF_000687285.1. Lineage (NCBI taxonomy): Eukaryota > Metazoa > Chordata > Aves > Phaethontiformes > Phaethontidae > Phaethon > Phaethon lepturus. The sequence goes on from NW_010515492.1 coordinate 56,925, forward strand.
TGTAACTGAATACAGCTACACCAAAGACAGTATCAGTTCAAAAGTTCCCACAATGATAAACTAGTGTACTAGAGATGTGGTTTTCAACCTCTTTTGCTTTTGGAAACTTAGCCATTTTTCTGTAGCATATAAAACCATTTAAGCTCACAGACAAATTATCATGCTGCCCCTCTTAATTACCTGATTTTTTTATTCTTTAGAAGACATTTACAGTCCCCAGAAGTCTAGGTATCGTAGGTTACAACCCATTATGCTGGACAAACATCTCCACGTCTCATCCTACAGTCTCTTCCATGCACAACGTTCACTTGCCTTTCTTTTTTATTTAAATGAGACTTCTGCTTAATGTGAAGTTTGGGTTCAGTTGACCTCCTGTTTCCTATTTTTTTTTTATGGAGAAGGTGCTTCCTCACAGCTTGTTTCCAGATGGTGGCTGGATTTGTCTCTTTTTTCCCAAGGCAAATACTTTGCTAAAGTCTGGAACAGGAAAGCCAACTGACAGAAGTGTGTAAGATAAAAGCATTTTTCTCTCACAAATATAGCAAATCAAAATTATACAGGAACCTATACTCACCTAGGTTCACCCTACCTATAAAATATCTTATTTTGCATTTGATTTTCCCTCAAAGTAACATAAAATTACATTTATTCTGAAAAGCAACTGAATAATGAGTTAATGTGAACTACCCCATGACATTTATTCTATATTTTCACTATTTTTATATCTGATACAGTCTTCAGCATAAAAAACTCTTCCCAGTCTTCTTTTAAGAGCAAATGTTGAGATTTTTATATGGCTAAGGGATGTCACTTTCACAGGAAAAAAAAAAAAGTTATAACAGAATATGAAATCTACATGACAGTTCTTTTAGGGAACTAAGCTGTAGAGAAATTTTAAAAATATGATCTGTTCTTTAAAAAAAAAGTGACAGTGGTTGTTTATTTGTCTTTCTTGGAGGTATTACCAGGGAATCCAGTCATGAGGGGGGTACGTTCAGCAGCAGTGAGTTAATGAATCCCAAAGGGAAACAGGAAAAGGGCAAACTCCAACGAACCTACCACCCTGAGAAACTTGTCCTAAATAATTTTATCTCCCAATGAACAAGAAAAACTTTTTTAAAAGAATTTTTCTTAGCCTGTAGATGTAGGACATTTTTATTGTCCTTTTTGATCATGCACAGACTCTTCTTTAAAATTTATTACAAAGTACTGCCTTGTAAAAGTCCTTGAAAATTTATTTGATTTCTGGAGTTTAGGCCAATTCAGAAGTACAGAGTCAACATTTGACTCCTCACACAGAAATAAGAGCCACTACCAGGTTTCAACCCAGAATTTACAAATAACCTCTAAATTAAGTATCCAAGTTTAGGATCAGCTTCTGAATAAAGCTAAGGCCAAGCTAGAATGACAAAGAATGGACTGAAAAGGTGCTCGCTTTCACAGACATTGACATCAATCACCTTGTTGTTTCCTATTTACATTCTTATGAACAAATAGCTATTTGCTCCCAGCTCACTTCCAGCTGTCTGGCGTTAATACTGCCTTCCAAGTGGGGCACACAGAGTAAGTGCATTACACAACTTCTAGTAGTTTTAGTAGTTTCCTCTAGTCTCTCTACTCTTAATGTTACCTGTAGAGCCCAAACCATTCCTTGCCCTCCTGTTTGAAATCCCCACATAGTCTGACAGCTGCCTCTAACTGTATGTGCAATTGTATGTCCAATACTTGGTATGCTTCCAGCAGCAGTCCTAGTACCACGTATTAATCTGGTCATTAATGTCCTAATTGCATTTGGTCATTTCAGGAAAGGGACAAGTTATTTTGGATGAGAGTTTACATCTTCAGTAAAAAATATTTTACCAATTTTTTTCCCATATAATGGCTAAACACTCCTTCAGCCAATATTCTCCCATGGGAACATCCTCTGACTCACAAATAGATGGGGTTGCTTTCTCTGTTAACCATCTGGGACAACATGCACTGTTCCCTGTCACTGAAGTGACTGTAAGACAAACTCATTCAGAAAGCTACATACAGCTGTGGACAGGACAGCACTTCAAAGGTTTCTAAGGCTTTGCTGCAGACTTCCCTCTATATTAATTCCTGAAACCATCAAGGTCAGTCAAGAAGAAACGAGGATGTAAATGCAGTCATTTATTTTAGCAAGAGGTTAGTTACGTACTTTTCAAGCCTTTCAGCAAGAATTGAAAAGTCCGGTGGGATGATTTGAACTTTACCCCTGAGCTGAGCTTCGTGGCATTCGTCTGGGTTAGAGAGCAATGCAGCAATGCAGATGATTGCCAAGCCAGCAACAGTTGGCTTGCAATGGTTGCAAGACGCATGACTCACCACTGAGCATCCTGACTCAGCAGGCAGAGTAGAAGCTGGACATGCACCCATGTGACCAAACACAACCTGGGGTTTTGTGGGGATGTGGAGTGAGAAGTCAGCGGTTCCCTTTCTTCTTTGCATTCCTGGACAGCTGTTGCACAATTTGAGCTGTGGTGAAATTACCAGATGGACGTTTTCGGCCTGCTAAGTGGAATGAAGATATTGAGCAAACTGCTTTCAGATCACTAAATCCCACCACTGAGCAGTGCTGAGATGACTAGTTTCAGACAGCCCCAAGCAGAGTCTCAGAAACTTCTTAAACTTGCATAGGACTAGACAAAGGGCTTCCCCACAAAGGACTGTCATGAGATCATTCGTATCCAAACAGTCCAACCTTTCAGTTTTTAACTGACCAAAATCCATTAAAGCGATCCACTCTGGGACTTCATAGGCATCTTGTGTTTTTCCCTCAACTATGGAGCAACCTGCAGAGTGTACAGGTTCCTAAGTCAAATTACATTATTAAGACCTCTTATCTCACAGTCTGCTACCATCTCTGGAATGACAGTTGCAGGGAGAATCACCTGAAGCATAGTCATCCCAAGGCCAGCCTTCAGCCAGACTTCAGCTTCCCCATCTTTGACATATACTGAATGATCTGCTGGGTCCAGAAAGCATTTCAAGAGATCATTTCTGCATATGACAGAAATCTGCTGCGCCAGCCCACTGACTTGAGATCCATCTGGAATGTGGATTCATTTAAATGGTCAACATGGGCCTGATTCAGTTGCCTAAACAAAGGCACCAAGTGTACCTCTATGCCTCTAGCTGCCACTGAATAAAGGTGCAGGTCTCTCAGAGGACTTGTGTCATACCTGCCTGTCCTTTGTAAAGGATATCAAAGGCATCCTGAATTCTGTAGGGCTTCTCAAATGACACTTACCAGTTATGTTTGGGCAACAACTCTGTTTCTGCCACAAGACCAGAGCTAGGTAATCTCACTCCTAGCAAAGGCTGTCAGTTCTTTCGGTACTTTTGCAGCAGAAGGGCTGGTCTCCAGTCAGATCTTGAGCCAGTAGCATCTCAGGCTATCACTTAAAACATCTAAATTAATATTAAAGCTGAAACCACAACTAAATCCTGGAGAATATGTTATGAACAGGATTCAGGAGAATATGTGGAGCCAAACACATTCATTGTTATGATTTTGCTGTTTCCTCTTATGTTTCTCACAGAGGTGACACAGATGAACTCATGTCCTCCCCTCCAAATGGAACATTAGGCACAAAAAATAGTGCTGGGAAGAATTTGGTATTTACACCTCTATATGGGACTACAGAGTCCAGATCTCAGGACTCTTTAGTGACGTAGCTGAATCCAGTTTATGTAAGGTGTGAGAAGCTGTATCCAGTTGCAACAATTACTCTGTGTTTCAGCAAGAATTTCCCATGTGTATAACCTGTTTTGGAAAATAGATTAATCATGCAGATTTCCTCATCAACTCAAACTCTGATTGGAAAGATAGGAAGAAGCCTTCTTTCATAGGAAATATGCCAAGAAGATGATTTTTGCTGTGATACTAATTGAAAAGCCTTTCTTATCAGACTAAGATTTTATCTTTCTACTTTTGAAACCTGAGTTTTAGTTTTATAGTACTTTTGGAAGATGCTGTAGTCTGAATGACACCAGAGAAAGTCTGTGGATTTACTATATCTAATACCAGACTTCTAATTTAGGTCATCATAGCCTCCATTTAAAGACATGGGAGAAGAGATAGAAGACTCATGCATGTCCTCATGTACTCTCAATTGCATCTCCAGATGGCAAACTAGCCCACCTATCACCTGAGTCACCCACTGACTGTTCAGAGTGAAAGACACATTCAAGGAATATTGGATCTTTGGTTATTTGCCTAAAATTAATTTGGAAATATCTGGACTCTAAAATGTTTCAACATGCTGGCTGGTTAAATGACTGCTGACTCTTACAGAATGAACTGCAACCTCCAGATCAGAAAGCAGAGTTGGAAAAAGCAGAAAAATCTCTATTTCTTCTGTATAAGTAAACGAAATAGTCAGATGAAGTACTGTTTCAAGTTCAGCAATCCTAAAAGTTTTCCATTTTTGTCACAGAATCATTAAGGTTGGAAAAGACCTTTAAGACCAAGTCCAACCATCAATCCAACACTACCAAGCCCACTAAACTATATCCTGAAGTGCCACATGCACACGTTTTTTGAACACTTCCAGTGATGGTGACTCCACCACCTCCCTGGGCAGCCTGTTCCAATGCCTGACCACTCTCTCAGTGAAGAAACTTTTCCTTATATCTAGTCTAAACCTCTACTAGTGCAACTTGAGGCCATTTCCTCTCATCCTATCTCTAGTTACTTGAGAGAAGAGACCAACACACGCCTCACCACAACCCCCTTTCAGGTAGTTGTAGAGAGCGATAAGATCTCCCCTCAGCCTCCTCTTCTCCAGACTAAACAAGCCCAGTTCCCTCAGCCACTCCTCATAAGACTTGTCCTCCAGCCCCCTCACCAGCTTTGTTGCCCTTCTCTGGACACACTCCTGCAAGTCAACATCCTTCATGTAGTGAGTGGCCCAAAACGGAACACAGGATTCAAGTTGCAGCCTCACCAGTGTCAAGTACAGGGGGACAATCACTTCCCTACTCCTGCTGGCAACACTAGTTCTGATACAGGCCAGGATGCTCTTGGCTTTCTTGGCCACCTGGGCACACTGCTGGATCATGTTCAGCCAGATGTCAACCAGCACCCCCAGGTCCTTTTCTGCTGGGCAGCTCTCCAGCCACTCCTCTCCAAGCCTGTAGCGTTGCATGGGGTTGTTGTGGCCGAAGTGAAGGACCCTGCATTTGGCCTTATTAAACTTCATACAGTTGACCTCAGCCCATCAACACAGCCTGTCCAGACCCCTCTGCCGAGCTTTCGTACCCTCCAGCAGATCAACACTCCCACCCAACTTGGTGTCATCTGTAAACTTACTGAGGGAGCACTCGATCCCCTCATCCAGATCATCAATAAAGATATTGAACACGACCAGCCCCAGAACCAAGCGCTGGGGAACACCGCTTGTGACCGGCCGCCAACTGGATTCAACGCCATTCACCACAACTCTCTGGGCTTGGCCATCCAGCCAGTTTTTTACCCAGTGAAGAGGACACCTCTCTAAGCCACAAGCCACCAATTTCTCCTGGAGAATGCTGGGGGAGATGCTGTCAAAGGCTTTATTACAGTCCAGGTAGGCAATATCCACATCCACCCTCATCCACTAGGATGGTGATTGTCATCACCATCAGTCTTAAAAGGAGTATCTTAAGATCTCAATAAATTTTTTTAACAAAATTGCCTTAGGTTTTGCCCAAACCAATTGATCTAATCTAGTTTGCAACTATATTTCTTTAGTTAATTTTATCAGACTGACTGGCTTTAATTTGACCCCTCTTTAATTTGCTAATACTCTTAACATTTTACTAATCCATTTCTCTGTCTCTTCTTAATCATTGTTTCTCGTTGAATGTCCTTGTTTCTTATTATGTCCTGATAAATTATGTTGCAAGGCATGTTTTCATGGTTTCTGAAAAAAATCCTGCACGTCAGCATTAATGACCACTGGTGTATGGTTCATACACAAATAAGTCACTTCCTGTTCCCTAAGCTTTCATAAACAAACAAGACAGGGAAAGGGAGAGTGATGAAGGCTTGGTCTCCATCTGACATGAAGCTGGAATGCAGCTGGAGTTTGTGGCTGGATCCAGACGTTGGGACATGCCCCCACATTCCACAGTTTAGATTGCCTTAAGTGCTATTTGTATAGCAGAAAGGAACTCAAATAAGAAAACAAAGAGTATAAATTTGTTTTTCTTATGACGCTTCCTGTGACCTACCTTTCCAAAATACAGTAATGGCTGATCCTTCTCTTCCCAGAACTAATGTTTAAAGCTCTAAAATTTTGGCTGCCGGTTCAGATTTTGACTAGATAGGGCTTAGTCAAGACTTTTTTCTTTTGCTTCATTCATCCCAGACTAGTCACTTTAGGATTATTAAAGGAAGTTACAGGTTTAATTCAGTAGAAATCAAGAATCAAGGTTAAATTTATTAAATTACTAGGAACAAAGTTTGAGCCTCGTTGCTTGTTTACCTCTAAAATGACCTGACAGAAAGCATAGCTTCATGTTCATAAAAAATGCTGGGGAAATCTTCAGAGAAATATGTTTCTTTTCTTTTCATACCTTTTAGATTTCCTAATCTACCCAACATATTCATTTCCAAAGCATTTCTAAAACATCAGATTATCTACTACTAGCTACACTCATTTAAACTGAATTCATGCTAGCTCCTATTACCAAATCACCATAGCAAAGTTACTAATATAACTTAACTTTGAACTTGGGTGTTTTCAAAGACAAATTACTAAGCATCCAGCTTCATAAAGATATATCTTTCCTTTCCTTATTGGACATCAGGTAAGATTTTTAAATGGTAACTAGTGTCCTTCTGCTAGTAAACTGACTTCTGTTTATCAGCATGCCCATAATTCCGTTCATTTTTCCAAATAAAGCAAACTTCTTAAACCTAAACATTGCATTTCTGCAAAGACAAATAGCCTTAGTAGCTTCATCATAATTTTTATAAACAGCTGTTGAGAAGCAAAAAAAAATCATGACGTTTTTGAGTTTTTAAGAGTTATTCCTGGGCTGTTCCTTAATATTAGGGAAAAGTAAACTCCACGAGAGGGATCACCTTTTCTTCTAAAAAATTTTCTTCTTATCTAAAAAACGCATGCTGCTATATGGTCTACAGCCTCAGCATAAACATGTTATCTGAGTTTCAGACAAGAATAAATTAAGTCCCAGTTTTCTATTTTTCTCAGAGCATAACAGAAGTAAAATTCTGGGAATTCATGAGGTAAAAAAGATCTAGCAAAAATAAAATCATAAATTTTAAAAGCAAAGGAAGTGTGTTGCAGAAATTCCTAAAACTGGGACAAGTTAAGGGTATCAACTGTCTTAACAACTTAAAGCAGCAGCCAAAAGTAGTTCCTATATTAAAAAAGAAAATAACTGGTTTAACTGCAATGGAAAGTTAATAAGATGAGCTGCAGCTAGGAGCTTTCTAATAATTAGGGTCTGAGGACTACACTGGGATGTAGCTTCAGCTAAAGGTGGACTGGTGTGGAAAATAAACTGACAGTAACTGGTTAGCAAGATTCTTGAACTTTGAAATACAACTTTTTCTATTGTGAAGGTCAAGGAACTGGTAGGGCTTGCTGGAACACTTCCAGTAAAAATGACTGAGTAAGGGTTTAAGGACTAAAGAAGATTAATATATTATGATTTTACTTGCTTTGACAACACAAAAGAGGTATGGCCAAAGGTACAGTCGCATCCAGTTCTCACCTATAATTGAAGTAAAATGGCCTTCTAACAGCAGACATTGAAAGCATGGCTCCATCACCCCAGTCTAGAAAGACTTGCACCATGAGCCATATCTGCCTTCCTACTTTGCTACTTTGCATTGCATCAAGATGCGTAAAGAAACCGGAAAAGCATAATAACTGCCTGATTAAAAGACGTCTAAGGCTTTTATGTACTGTTTATCTGCTTCAAGCTCTAATTAAAATATGGTAGGCATCTCTGGAGGGCAATTCATTCCACCATAAAAACAGATGCCTAAGACAGGTGGTATGGATTGCCCTTTGGAGATACTTGTCTCTCTTCATTTACTATGGAGAAACCTTTCTAGTGTAGGCAACACAGCTAATACATAGATGGTTTAAATGAATGAATCCTGCCTGGAGGATATTGATTATTAGCTGCTGGTGATAGACTGAGATATGTTATGTATTTAGTTAAATTTCAAGCCAGAGTAGTCTGAGATGTCTAACCTTTAGATGACTAAAATTAGACAAAATAAGCCTTCCCTTTTTATGACAAGAACGACTACCCTAGAGAAGGGATTGTAAGTCACCTTCCAGTTTATTCAAAGTGTGAACGTTGTGAGCAGGAAATACTTCAAAATTTCATCAAAATATAGCTAACTAAATTTATATTGTACTTCATTGCTTTAAAAACATTATTCCAATAACTCTTTTGAAGAGAGGGATGTGCTTAGAGGCTCATCAGGTTATCCTAAATTCAACAGTGACCCATGGTGCTACCAGATTATAACTAAGCACAGTCCTGGTCTCACATGACCTGCAAGTGGCTCTGGAAACAAGGAGTGCAGATAGTCCACCTGTTATTTTGATTGTTATTTTGTACATTGCTCCAAACTCCTTTATCTATATGCCTTTATATATTCACAAAACTGTTGATTCATTTCTGTAAGTAAAACTTACCTGAATATCATTCTTATATTTCTGTTCTTTGGGGTTTTTTTAGCTGGTAAAAGTATACTAGTTTTAAAAAAGGAGAGCATTCAAAATTCAAAATTAAACTAATTGACTAATAACCTGCCTGCTCTATAGCTACTCAGTAGTCAATCATAAATTGAGAAGTTTGTTTAAAAAATATAGAAGAGGAATACACAAATATTAAACTTTATAATATATAAATTAATTCTACTTTTTGCTCTGTTGCCTATAAAAATATAGGATATGTAAACAGTTATAGATGTAATCCAAATAGATAAGTTTCTACTTAAATAGCATGGCTCCTCCTTCACCTGATGTCTAATGATTTCTACAACACAGACTATTAAGCTGGCATTAAAACTGTAACAATAATGTGAATTAGTGAACACTCCTTCTCACAGAATATTTGAGAAGTCATCATCTTTGATTGCTATTTTAATGCAGCAAAAACATTCTAATGCAGTTAACACAGTTGTTACTTTAAAAGTTGCTATTTTTAAAACCTTGAATTTTTTTACCAGAGCATATAGTTGCCTATATCAATGCTTGCTGATGAATAATTTGTTTCTATATACTTCTTTAATGTCTTCATAGAAACATCTAAAATCGTGTTTTTGATACACCAATAAATATATAAGATCCTGAATGTCTTCACTGATCTTTGGGGCACAAAGGACGGGATCAGGTGTATTCCTTGTTCCAGCTGTGCACCTTTGTATTGCTGCCTAAAGGATCTTTCCAGCTTGCTAGCAGGTATGCAAACTGTTTTCTGGCAATCTAAACTCAGTAAGAAGCCCTTTGACTAAGTGCAATGGAAGGAGGAATAGGTATAACACAACACCATGGTATTTAAAGATAGAATCACTTCTCCACTTCTCCATTTTGTAATCAAGGATTACGTTAAGTCCTTTTTGATACAACACTGTGCTTAGATGTTACGGTAACAAAGTATGGATTCTTTAAGGACTTCGGAAAATAGCCTGCCTCACTTTGTGGAAAAAATAATACACAACTGTGAATCAGCTATGGTATACAATTCCCAGCTGATGGCCTTAAAGGCAGTCCAGGGGCTGAGAGAATGATGTTATTGGGGGTGAGAGGAGGAAGGAAAAGGTGGGAGGTGGTGTGTGAACTGAAGGCTAGCGGTAGGCTTTTGTCTGCTTGACGAACTGAATAATTCTTTCTGAGTTTCTTTATAAAATAAAGCCTGTCTATGCAATTGTAGTAGTTGTACAGGGTTGGAAGATACAACAACTATGCTACTTTTGTGGTCTTGTTTCTCTTTTTTTTAAAAAGCATAATAGAGGTAACTATTACTATTTTTAATATTGGTATTAAAAAGCGTATTTGTTAGGAGAAAAAATCTACTAAGTAACTTGGTTGTAAAATGAAAACATGTAGCTTTGTGGGGTTTCTTTGGGTGACTTTTTTTTTGTGTACAGCACTAATTTTTTAGTTACTCTCTAGTATAAGAATGGAATTGGAATCTGGTCAACAGTAGAAGCATTCTTTGTGGTAAAAATTCTGTTTTTTTAAAAAAAATTTAAAATAAATTTTTAAAGAATTTATCCTTTAAATTCTGTTAAAGGATAAATCACATATACTGATACATCTTAAGAAATACTTGTTAATAATTTATTTTATGGTCTTATATGGTGTTGATGTCTGAGTTGGACTATTGTGTCGTACTAACCTGGAAGTTTATACCTGTAGTTCTGTCAAAGAGAGAAAGAGGACTTATTTAATGAGACCTACTTTTATATAAAAGCATAACTAATGCTATTTCATCTTTGGTTGTCTAGCACTGCAGTCATTTCTGTTACCCAAGAAGTGACATTAAAATAATTACAGAGTAATTATTGTTGTCATTCTGTTTGTATTTCTTATACTAGCACAAATTTAGTGTTCTAGTTCTCTTCTTTTAAAAGATCTTTAAGTACCAGGGCAGTTCTAAGGGGGAAAAAAAAAAAGAAGTAAAAATCTTTGAATCTTGAGCCAGGACTTCTAGAGTTCTGATTGTGGCTCACCTCTGTGATCAGCCAGTTCTAAAAAGCTTAGTCCTGTAGATCTTCCTAACACCTGTCTTAAGTGCTAATGGAATGAAAAGTGTCTGGCTGCTTCAAGGTAATGTAAGTACTCCATGAAAATAACTTTATGTATGTTTACTTCTTGTGATTTTTATCCATTTGCAGGAATTTTAGTTTTCCCTTTCCTGTGTCATCCCTCTCTTGGTACGTTTCTTGATTTTTCTATCTTCAGGTGTTCTTCCCTCTAAAACAGAAGCTATTTTAAAAGGGATAGAAAAAATGAGGACTGTTTGGTAGTTTATAGGTGGTGTTAGGGCACTTTCTCAAGAAGTTGTATTTAATTCTCAGACATTCAAACTAGGATTAATCTTTGCAAAGACTGAACATGTTAGCTCTCTACTTTCATAACTATTCTTTATCTTAAAACTCCTAATGACATTTGAAATGCATATTAGAACATCCATTAGAATTAAGCATATGTTCCATTCATAGTCAGAGTAACATTTCAGTCACTGGCTACAGCTGTTTTTTGAACAAGCTACTTAATTTTTGCTATAGCTACAACTCTGTTCCAAGGGGGATTTGAATATGTTCTAAGAAGACATATGGTTTGTTTAGGGCATTGTCTAAATTTCTTCGATGTGGTTTTGGTTCTGCCAAATACAGAAGCTCTGTTCAAATGCAGAATGGTACATAGGTCTGCTTCTTCTCACACTATATGCTCTACTTCTTGCAAAGGTGTTCCTGTTTGTGTTTTTCATTCTTGGTGTATGAATTTCAGTTAATCCCTGTGTGTATCTTTGTAGTTCGCTAGCTCAGTCTGCTATGATATCACTTTGTTTTCTGGTCAGAGCTTGTAATCTAAGATAGAGATGTTCTTGGGTAACTGAAGTCTACACTTTCCCAAAGTCTGATGGAGAATCCTGACCGTTTTCTTCTCTGTTTGTTGGTTTCTGACTCATATTATAATCTGGTCCCAAATTAGGGATTTCATGGTCCTCCAAAAGCATATCTCTGATTGAAGTCGCATTTCTTCAATAAATGCTTCAAAGGTTTCTCCCTTGTGTTTTGCATATGAATCTAGTCACTTTCAAAAGCAGCTTTCCTTAAAACATGACACTCTTCAAATAGATTGCCCTGTTCTTCCTCAAAACCAACTGAAGTTGAATGCCTCAGATTGTACAATTTTACATCAAAAACAACAATAAAAAAAATCCAAATATTCTTTTGATCATAGAGGTTTTGGTTTAGTTTGCGTTTGTTTTTTTTTTTCCTTGGGTTCAGCGATTTTAGTGTTTTTTCTTGTTGTTTTATTAGTGTGATACCTATATGAAGGTGAATGGAACTAGATTCTTGTTTTAATTTCTCCTGTTGTAATAACTTCTAGGAGAATTCTGGTTAGTAGTTCCTGAACTACTGTCTTTTTATCTCTCCCCCCTTTAATGTTTTTCCTCCCCTGCTACAGTACACATCATTCATATCCTTGTGTTTCTTCCTTTTCTTATACTACCACAGAGAATTTTTTTTAAAGGAACTGACAAGACAGATGTTTAGCAGGTTTTTGGGGGTAGGAGGGGGGAAATGGTTTCTTTGTTTACTTATCTGTTGTTCCAAACTCCTGTGGGGTTAGCAGAGAAACACATCTTGGTCTGTTAACTCTGCCTCTGCAAATGGTGTCACTAGTCGCACTACGACATGCTCAAACGTGGTGTGCCTAGAATTAGCTCAGTATAGATGTTCCTTCATTAGCAATCCACTAGTCTAGTGATTGTAGCATTCTTCCAAATATAAATACTGAAGAACGCTGAAATTCGCTCTGATACAAATCCTCAACTTTAAGCAAGAGTTTATGCTTATAATTCTTGTATTTCTTCAAATAGGCAAATAAAGAGGCTGTGGAGGTTTGGTATTTTTCAATTATTTTTTTAACCTCCTGCCCTCTCACATCTCACACATGACTATACATTTAAATAGCCCATGAAAAAATAGAACAAATTCAGCAAGAAATCAGAGGAAAAAACAAATGAACATGAAAATAACCTGTCATTTAAGGTGACCAGAACAATTTCCAGGGAAGTAGAAGATAGGGCATAGGATGCAGATGATCTGTTCTCAAGTTCATCCACAGGGAGCATGAGCATTAAACTAATCTTGTGAAGCTGTACCAGTTTCTTTATATGCTGCTATAAATTACTGGATAGCAAAACATTATTTTTGAGTTCAGAACATACTTCCCCCTTGCCCCCCTCAAGGTGAGAGAACCTTAAAAATTATCCCATCCTAATGGACTTTACCCTTGCACAGCTTCTAAAATACGCACACTGCTTTGACTTGTGTGTGTGTCTGTACATGCACGTGACAGAGGGAAGTGAAAGACACTATTTATTTCACTCAACTCGATCCCTTGATTGGGCCTAATAAGTCACACAAGTCAATTTAGTTGTATTACCTAGGACCTCCTTCCCAATGGAGAGGAATTTTTCTTCAATGGGCCTAAGCTGCAGTAAAGAGAGAGAAGACACTTTCCCAGCATGGGCTTTAAAGTTAATGTGTTATTAAATGTGTCAGTGGCCTTGTCAGGGAGGATCTGTGCCCCATTTGCTTTGTAAAAAGGCTAGCAAAGCAGATGAATAAGAATGGTGGAGTTATGCTCCATGTCAGACACAAAGAAATTGAATAAAACTCTGACTCAAGAAAACAAAGATGCAAGAAAATAGCACATTGGCATGCACTCGGACTACTAGCTTTGAAATGCACCTCTTGCAGCGGGACGGTGACTTTGCAGAGGCTTTCCTGATGTCCTTTGAGAGATTATGTACCACACTGGCTATGAGAATACCCACAGTTTTTCCTCCCCTAATTTTACAACTGGAGGAAGAGATCCTGATAATCTGGTTACAGCAGATGCTATGTTATAAACAGCTCATGGATCCTGCACCTGTAGATGTCAAATCGTGCTAAACCGTAAGATCTGAGATTTCAGTCTCCAGAAGCAATGACTCTATATAAATCATGCTAAAGCTTTCAGAAAAACAAATAAAAGGAAAGAAGGTAAAGCATACAACAACTTGCTTGACCAACCTGATCTCCTTCTATGACCAGGTGACCTCCTTAGTGGATGAGGGTGGATGTGGATGAGGCTCTGGATGTTGTCTACCTGGACTTTAGTAAAGCCTTTGACAGCATCTCCCACATCTGGTGGTGGCTGGTGGCTTAGACAGCTGAACTCTCTGCTGGGTAAAAAACTGGCTGGATGGCCGAGCCCAGAAAGTTGTAGTGAACAGAGTTAAATCCGGCTGGCGGCCGGGCACAAGCGGTGTTCCCCAGGGCTCGGTTCTGGGGCCGGTCTTGTTCAATATCTTTATAGATGATCTGGATGAGGGGATCGAGTGCTCCCTCAGTAAGTTTGCAGACGACACCAAGTTGGGTGGGAGCGTTAATCTGCTGGAGGGTATGAAGGCTCTGCAGAGGAATCTGGACAGGCTGGATGGATGGACCGAGGCGAATTGTATGAGTTTTAATAAGGCTAAGTGCAGGGTCCTGCACT